>NC_045690.1:18503383-18806413 GCF_003331165.1 Xiphophorus hellerii | reverse complement strand
TATATATTTATTTATTTATGTAGTTAGTTTGTTAGGTAGTTTATATATTTAGCTAGTTAGTTTGTTAGTAAGTTTATTTATTCGTTTATTTATTTAGTTAGTTAGTTAGTTGGTTGGTTATCTAGTTAGTTGGTTAGTTAGTTAGTTAGTCTGTTTATCTAGTTAGTTAGTTAGATAGATAGATGTTATCAGTTAGTTAGTTAGTTAGTTAGTTAGTTAGTTAGTTAGTTAGTTAGTTAGTTAGTTAGTTAGTTAGTTAGTTAGTTAGTTAGTTAGTTAGTTATGTAGATCCTATGCAGTTTACTCTACCTCCTTTGCACATCTAGTGTGTCTTTATCTAAACCAGAACTGCAGCTAATGATTAGTTTAGTAATCAATTATTCTGGTGAATAATCAATTAACTGGATAAAAAGATTTTAGCTCTTTAAGCTTCTTTTTTTAAAACATTAAAAATCCATTATATAACATTGCGATTAAATCACACTATCGACATTACTGGACTCTTTACTAAGCAAGTCACTGGATTTTATGTAGCTGTTTCAGAGTGATAGGGGCTGAATACATGTGCAAGCCACACTTTTCAGATAATCTTACTTATCTGTCGAGTTTATTTGTTTTCTTTGTCTATCTCATAAAATCAAAGTGAAAATCATGTTTGTGGAATATGGATCTTTTAAACTATTTTTACTGTTTTTGCAGGTGTAACTGTGCCAGGCCACGTCCACCGCTACACTCTGGAGAATATGTCGCCTGGTATTTACGACATATTCATTCGCGCTAGCACCGTCGCCGGTACTGGTCCGGCTGGGAACCCGGCTAACGTTCACATTGGTAAAGCTCAACATGCGCTCAATATCAGCAAGCAGCGTAATACTGCAAATCATTTGCTGTAGTGATTTAAACTCGGCTTTATGTGTGTGAAGGCTCTGAGGAAATATCGATAGTGATCTGCATCATCGTTCCACTGCTGCTGATTTCACTGGTGCTGATTCTGATACTCCTGCTGGCTCAGAGGAGAGTGTAAGATAAAATGCTGTGATTTGGTTCTTGTAGTAAAGCAGAAACCTTTCTTTATGATGTGTGTGTTTTATTTGAGTAATTCTCCCTCTGATTTTTAAGGATAAAGAAGAAGCTCTGTCATGGAGTGCCAGATCCTTCTAACAGCACCGTGTCCCGGTGGAACCCTCATACCAGCTTCGAGGTAACGTGGCTCAGAAAATGTTCAGATCGTTTTAATTTAAGAAAATGATAGAACTTTATGAGACATATATTTTGCATTTTATTACTACCCAGTTTGATTAATCTCAATCAAACTGTTCAGTTCAGTTTGTTTAAATCCAGTTAACATTTGATTTAATTGAATTTATTAACATTCGGTCCTGTCTGCTGTGATCCGGTTTAGTTCAATCCATTAAAACTTCATTTCCAATCTATTTCAGGTGAGTTTAGTTCAGTAAGTTGATTTAAAGGAATATGATGAGTGACATGACATATTTTATCTTCTTTATATACTCTCAACCTACAGAAGTTTTTATCTCTGTTGTATCCTGTGGGTTTGGAGGCACCAGATCTGCTTGTATCTGTCACACAGCAGATACTTAAAATAACTTGTGTGTTTTAATCTCAGAATACGAAGCTGATTATGGAACAAGAGAAGCCAGAAGTCAGCTTCCCTGAAGTCGTCGGGAGGCGAGATCTAGAGTGGGCCCACAGCTATTTACCCATCTGCAAAAATCAGCTCTATTTTGACCCGCAGCCCTCCTCTTTCCTAGCCGGAGCATCAGATAGAGGATATATCACGAACGTGACCAGGACCCAGTCTGCCAATGATCTTTCCACCAGGCCCTACAGCTATTCCACTGTCCTCTTCAACCAATTCAACCAGTACCTGCCGTCCTCTCCTCAGGCCGGTCAGAATCCCAATATCTGCTGTAGTGACATTAAGCAGGCAGCAGATGGAAGCAGCGAGTCATCGGTCTTCCCGTTTACCGAGTTGGAAGAACAGAAAGCCTTTGCTTTTTTTCTGGAGCGCTTTAAAAGCCTTCATTCCTCACCGGACTTCAGCAGTACTCCTCCTTCCTGTGCCTCACTTCCTCATCAGACTGATTCACCAAGGTTAAACTCGGCTTACAGAAAACTTCCGTCGGACAGCTTTGCTTCAACATTTCCCTCTCTTGCCTTTGTGGATTTATCCTCATCCCCTGTGGAGTTTGGTCCTTACATCTCCTCTGATCGCTAGATTAAGATTTAAGATTATTTTCGTAAACCAAGACTTTATTTTCTAGTTGGAAGTGTCATAGGTCTCTCCCAAAAGATAATCACAATGGGGTATCATTTTAGAAACAGATAAAATCTCAGTTTTTATTTATTCATTCATTTTAAAAAATGAGATGTCAAAAAATTATTTATACCCTTCTATCAATGGAAAAGCTTTCAATGCTTTTTGCTTACCTGCTGTGGTATTTTTGCTAATTTATATTTCGCAATGAGCTCAACGTTTTTGAGGTTGGTTTGTCCCATTAGTGAATCAGCCAGTCACATGAGAGCAACCTAATATGTTTTGGTCAAAACATATAATAATGATTCTGCCAAATAAAGTTGTGGAATTCAACTTCAGATAAAGTAAATATAGTTACTGTCTAAAGGCGTCCAGACCTCACACATATAAATACAGTACAGACCAAAAGTTTGGACACACCTTCTAATTCAATGGGTTTTCTTTATTTTCATGACTATTTATAAGGCAAGAAATCCCACTTATTAACCTGACAGGGCACACCTATGAAGTGAAAACCATTTCAGGTGACTACCTCTTGAAGCTCATCAAGAAAATGCAGAGTGTGTGCAAAGCAGTAATCACAGCAAAAGGTTGCTACTTTGAAGAAACTAGAATATAAGGGGTATTTTCAGTTGTTTTACACTTTTTTGTTTAGTGCATATTTCCACGTGTGTTATTCATAGTTTTGATGCCTTCAGTGTGAATCTACAATGTCAATAGTCATGAAAATAAAGGAAACTCATTGAATTAAAAGGTGTGTCCAAACTTTTGGTCTGTACTGTACTGTACATATATATATATTCTCTTATTGATAGTTGCAATATTTCTTTGTTTTAAAAACTTGGTGGAAAGCTTGTTAAGTTTACATAAGCCAAAGTTTCACTAAACATTCCAGTCATTTCTCTAAATTTATGATCACAGAGCTGTGAAAATGTCGAGTCTCTGCTTTTTTCAGTGTTTGAGCCATTTTGAAGTTTTTAAATGTGAATATTTAACTCTTTACGCCCAGTGGGGTGACAGTGACAGTTCATCCTGTAACTGGCCAGAGGAAGACGCTTCACCCGCCTCGCCTCTGTCAGGCTGTACCTCAGCACCATCAGTGTGTGAATGTGTGTGTGAATGGGTGAATGTAGCGTGAGGCGCTTTGGATTTGATACAAGTGCCGGCCATTTACCATTTTACTTTATATTGGGAATGAAATGTATGTCTTAAACTGTAAATAGCAAACTGTTGTGCCTTTAACTTTCACTCATTGCCTATAAGATCGTTTCAAACTTTTACTTCTATTTATGTAGGCAGCTGAAAACCAATGCTTTCCCTTTGTTGTTTGGTGGGATTTTGTGTTTACAGATTTGAATCTAAAATCTTGCATAATTTTGATGTAACTGCATTCCAGCATGGCAAGCAGTTTGTATTTTTGTTTCTTGTTTTCTGATCAAACTTCTCCTGTTTCCTCTAACATTTTTCGGAGAGTGACCTGGGACTGTGAAAAAACCTTCTTCATCTGGTTTGTAGATCTGCAAAAAAACAAACAAACTACTAAAGTAGGATTCAGCTTCAAAGAAATGAGGCATGTTTATAGCATATTTTAAATGGCATTTTGTTATTTGTGATTTTTTTTGCCTTGAAAAATGTTGACACTGCTTTATTGACGCCCATTTTTTACATAAAGTTTAAAATATTTAACAGAAATTAAAATTAACTTAGGTGTGGAAAAAAAAAACATTACAAAGAGCAGCGTATTTTAGTTACTGTGATAAAGAGAGTTGAAATGCGTGCTTTCTTGTCCTTTATATTTTGAAGAAGTGGTTAAAAAATGTGACCGTGTAAAACTGAAACCAGATTACAACCTTTTCCTGTTTTTAGTTCAGTTAGAATTACCAACATTATTTCTATTTTACATATGTTTTATAAATGCCTATTTTTTTTAAATTTTCTTTTAACTTTTTTTGCATTAAACTTTACTAACATTTCTTGTTTGTAAAGTTTCCTTCCAGAAGCTTCTAGCATGACTTTGCTTAAACCAAAGCTTTGATTTCCTGGCTGATTTATTTAGATGCTGCTTTAATATTTCCACATGAAGTTCTGTCCTTTATTTCATGAAGTGCACACATGCACATTCTGCCAGGATATTCAAACCTCACAGTTGGAATATTATCAGGCTTTTGAAGCCTGTTTTTATCCATATGTAACAAAGTTCACTGAGGCCAAACAGTTACGGACTGATGAAGCTTTTCTAACTAATGTGCAGAAAAAGAGTCAAAGTTTCAACCCTGACACCTGCTGGCCAGCTAAAGCTATTGCACCCTCCCAATAGAGGCGCCGACACTTTAACTCACCTTAATCAGAAAAGTGCAGAAGAGACTGTGATCGCTCAGGTTCACTGATATTTTGTTCATTTATGCTAATTACTGATTGAAATAATCCTGGCTTTGCTTGTACTGTCTTTTATCCGTGCATGGAAAATGCAATTTTGATCACGTATTGTTGTGTGAACCACAGTAAAGTTCCCTTGTTTTATCTTGCTTGCTGCGCTAGAACATAAACTGACTTGTACGCACATTTACTTAAACTCTTAAAAACACTCTCGACTGAACAAGTGAAATCAGGACAAAAGCTTCAGTATCACTTCAAACACATTTTAGTCTCATCAGCTCTCGGTTCCCAACCCAGCAGCTGCTTTTGGAGTAATATCTTCTTCCAGGGTGGTTCAAGACTAATTTACTGACATGATTCAAGTAGCTTTAGCTTCTTTAGCTGAGGTTTATCTACACATTTTGGATCACAAACACATCTTTCTCTGGAACACAGAACCACAGAATCCAGGCTGATTTCTTTGGATTTTTCCATGATGCCACATGGAGGCAGAGTGTTTGAGGTTTTACCTTAAAATGCCTCCACAATAAGGTCTTTGTTTTACTCAAATGTTGTTACTCTGACAAAAAGTCTAGAATGTCTTTGCTCAAAGGCACAGTGATGAAAACTTCTACATTTAAAGAAAGCAATGTAAATCATCTAAAACTTTCATTATTCTGAATCAAACAAATGGAAATATTTTGTGGCTGACTAAACGTTTAGCTGGATTAAGTTGCTATCCTGAATCCACGCCATGCGATTCTTGTGAGGTCGTTGTTGCGTCACATCTGAAAGTATTTACATTGTTGCTGATTGTGTGTAGTTTTCACCAGGCAGTCAGAGTTGCATTGATGGGATTGTGGCTTTATCTGCTTGATTGGGTTTGAGAGACGTTCACTCAAAGTAATTGCATCAGGTTTATTCTAAATCCTATAATTCAGAGCCACTTACGCTCCTGTCAGGTGACTCAACTTCGGACTCTCCTAATCATTTCGGGACAACGTGTGCACATTAACACCATTTTCATCCAGGATGGTTTGGTTGGTTTTCTTTCCCTTTCTTTTTTTTCATTTTCTTTTACACAGTAGGAAACTACAATTGCAACAAGCCTGCACAATTAAAAGGTATTTGGTTTATTTGGCTTCTCCACCCTGCAAACTTGCCTAAGAGGCTCCTAAGGGAGCAGCCTTTGTTTGTGTTAGTTCAGCATTTACTCAGTTGCATAACGAAGCCCTAACATGCTTCACTCAAGCTCTAGACTCAGATTTCTTTACATTTAATCATGAAATCAATTTAAATTGTACTCCAACACCAGAAACCATGAGTTGAATTCATTGCATTTTTATGCAACGTGAAGCCAACGGCGGGGCTTTCTGACCCCAAACTTTGCTGCTTCATTAAACACTGTGAAAAAATAATATAATATGATAACTTAGCAGTTATCTCTATAACACGAGATGTTAGACTTCTCATCAAACTTACAACTGGAAACAAACAAAGGCTTGCCTCTGCTGCCCTCAAGTGTGTCAAAGTAGAAAGAAATACACGTCTCCATTTTTTATAGACTCTCCTCCTGGCAGGATAGAGATTCTTTCTCACTAACCCGTCTGCATGGAGACTCACGTTTCTACCAAAACTTTTTTACAAAGATTCTACATCTTTGTAAAATCTCTCCAGCTTAAGTCAGATCGGATAAGGAGACTCTGCAAACATCAGCTCTGTAAGATACCCAAAGGTTGGAATAGTGTTTTAGAACATGAAGCTGCTTTAAACCTCTCCATTCCTTTCTCCCTGACCTCTGTTCCTTAGTCTTCATAATCCTGATTGGTCAATAATGTTCCCTAAAATTTAATTGGCAGGTTAGAAAGAAAAAATTATTTCACATCCTCAGATTTTTTTCAAGCCTCTCTAGGCTGACATCCCAGCTCAGTGTCGGTTTAGAGGAGATATGTTTGATGTACTCAGGGAGTATTGTGTGTTTGGGCCAAGCATTCAAACTATGCAACACACTTTTCATCATCATTAACAGAAGAAAAGCTCTGGAATAGACTCCCATCACATCTGGCTAACAGAATAACTTGTAGAAAGCAGCCAGCTGTCTACGAATTATGCAACTAAAGTTGGCGTTGCGGTATTGTGGAAGCTTCTGTTTTTAAAATAAGGTCCGATGCTTTTTATGATCAAGATATATATAGGGTGGGCCATAAGTTTCCATATGTGGGAGAATGTAAAATGTATATTTCTTTTATATTTCAGATACCCAAGAAGATGCCTTTGACAAAAGAGCAAAGAATTGAAATTGTACTGATGGCTGAATCGGGAAGCAGTCGCATGGTTGAGCGAAACTTTAACAGAAAACATGGAACGAGCATCACACACACGACTCTGTGGCAAAACTTATTTGCAAGTTTCAGAAAACTGGAAATGTTGCAGATCAACCAAGAAGTGGTCCAAGACGCGCAGCGATTACACAGAGTCCCACAAAACTAAAAACCATATAAAATGTTAACTTTTTCTATGCGTGGAATCGTATGGCCCAGTCTGGCACATTGAGCCCATGTTTTAGCCAGATATGTTCGCCTCAACTAGCTTTCACATCGAGTCGAAAAAAGATCAGTAAAGATTTTAATTTGGCATCACAGCATGTTAACGAGTTTATGGGGAAGTGGTTTTCAAGTGCGTTGAAGCTTCGGTTTTGTATGCAGCTGAGTTCTGTTGTATTGTTTCCACTTTCAAAAGCAAACTGAAACCCCTTTCTCTTCTCCCAGCCTGCGGTTGGTGCTGGTGTAAAAACGGGCGGATGTTTGCTGGAACAAGACGTTACTGGAAACATGACCTGCTGTAAATCACCAGCTGACACATTTGTGCAGGTCAAATTCCATACATGGCTGATGATTAAATAGGAAACGTATTGCATTAAAATGATTAAAATAAGTAAGTAGGAAAAATAGTCTTCAGAGAAAGTGTTGCGGTCTTGGATGAGCCATAAAAAAATACGTGGAGTTCTCTGAACTTTATTGGATCTTTAACTGGAGCAGATTTGAGTTATTCAGTAAAAATAGATTGAGATATTTAGATGAGGTCAGCATGAAACAAATATTGTTTAAAAATGACCTCAAACTCTTTAAATGTCAAGAAGAATGATGGTATTTACGCTCCATGACAGCTTGAACTCTTTGAAATGCTTGGAGATTTTGAATATAGATCTAGCGAGCTCCACCAGAACCCGTTCTGATGTTTTTAAAACTGAGTTCTGCTCCAGGTGGCATAAGAAAGGGGGAGCTACACAGCAAAACAAAATTACTGTCAGTCCTCCTTCAAGGTGATTTTGGTACCTGATTCTGAGTTTAATACTGAAGGTTAATTCAAAGGATATTTGAGTTTTTGAAGGATTCTGGACAGGATTTGACTATTCCCAGGCGGTCAGAGCACAACGTCATTATTGTTCTGCAGTAAACAAAGGTTCTTATTTACAGAATCAGATTTTTTTTATAGAAAATATTATTCTATTTGTGAAAAGCATTGCTTTCTTGGCATTTAACCTGAACTGAGTCTGAAATGCAAGCTGTGAAAATTAACTAGACCTAAGACAATATTTGGGTAGTAGCTACTTGCTACATTTACTTGTGTAACATGTAGAGAGAAAAAACTTTTAAGAGTATTTTTACAAAGCTGTACTTTTTACTTTTACTTGTGTAATCTTATTATAAAGTATCGCTATTCTTACTTGAGTACAATTTCTGGATATTTCTGTGAGTAACTTCACTGTATGAAGAATAAACCCATTTCTTCTTCTTTTTTTTTAAGAAAAAAAATCACCAGACACACACCTGCAGATTTTTTCTTTTATTTATTAAAATTTAATAAGTTTTATATAGAAGGAAACAAATTTGGAAAAAGTTTATGTTGCTTGATTTTGTTACTATGTTATTTATATTAATTATTGAGCTTTAAAATACCAACATTTCCACATAACTTTATTCTCTAGTCTATCTGATTATTTAGGTACTAAATAATCAATGGTTTGATCATAACCATGTTTCTTTATTAACCCTTTTGCAGCGTTTTTACCGGAGTTTCAATGAGAATATATCTTGCACAATGAGCTCAGAAGATGCGCAGCTCCATGCTAACTGCTGCTAGCTAGTCTGAACGGTTGCCATGGAGATTAAAGGATTTCTCAAACATGCGGAAAAAGAACAACATTACAGCATGATGCAAAGCTCAAAAAAGTCCATTTCACGTGACACTGTCCCTTTAAGAATATTGCGGCAAGGAGAAAAAAAGGGGATAAAATAAGCTGAAAGTTTTCACCTTTAGCCGCAAAGAGAGTTTTGATGAACTAAAGCGACCGCTTTCAATTTTCCCGCGCCGAGAGCCGCGCCCCTCCGTGGGGGCAGTCCACGCTGCGCACCTGAAGCAGCCCTCCTACAATCAGTCAGTCAGGGAAGCAGGCTGCCAGACGGGTGGGAGGCCAGGTACGCAGCAGCGGAGCAGGAAGAACAACCAGGTCGTTTTTTTCCCTTCTCTATTGTTTTATTTCCACGCACCCACTCCCGCAACCAGGTGCTCCTCTCAGCCCACCTGCGTTTTCAGCGACGCGGTTTCGTTCAGGAAAGGCGGCGCAGCGCTGGGGGGGAAAACATGCCAGAAGACAGGAAAAAGCGGCTCTTCATCGTGGTGGATGTTCTGTGCGTGTTTGTCGGTGAGTGGCCGCGTTTTGTTTCCCCACTTCTTCTGACAGCGGCCGGGCCTGGGATCGGTTTCACTGCGCGCCCGTGTGTGCCGCGCAGTCAGCTGTAAAACGGGGGGAGGAAAAAGGGAGAAAAGCTGCGCTTCCTTTTGGGATTGTGTGACGCACAGGATTGCGCAACAGAGACTCGTTGGATTTATCGTAGGTGATAACTGTTGCTCCACAAGATGAAAGGGCAGAAAGTAAAACTGATTGTGTGAAAAAGGTTGCTCATCAGGTGGCACAGATTTAACTACGGAGTGGGTCTTTAAAGCCAAACAGAATATTTCTCAACACTGAGTGATCTTTGATGCTTATTGGCGTCTTTCCCTGAAATAATCTGCAATACTTTATTTACTTTTTATCTCATTTATTATCCTCCTCTTGTCTTGCGAAACTGTAAATGTATCCAGGTGGGTGTGTGGAGTTGGTGCCATCTTCTCTGCACTTTTTTTTTTTTTTTTTTTTACACTTTATTTTTTTTATTTAAAAAATGCAATCCAGTACATTTTCCATAAATAAATTTACACTGACAGGACAAAAAAAAAAAAAAAAAAAAGCACAGCCTGGTGGTAAAGTATAGATTTGAGAAGTTTGCAAAACAGTTTTCTCGAAGGACATCATGTGGACAAAAAGGCTAATTGATCTGGGTCAATGACACCATAAGAGGTGCAACAGTCAGCCGCCCTTTGGCCTCCATTTCATACTTACACCTTGCCATTTTATTCATGTAAATAATTAATTTGCGTCTATGAGTCTAAGCCACCTGTTTTCTTTTTTTGCTGTATTTCCATATTTTTATGAGCTGTGCAGATGCACAGAACTAAAAAAGCTGAAATTTTATGTATAATTTTAATTCAGTTGCATTAGTCCCTGTTTCTATTGTTTATTATTTTTTAAAATTATCATTATTCTGATTCTGTCTGGGCTTGTTGAGTCTCATATAATATGATGGATAAAACCAAAATATCTCTAAGCGCCTAAATAGAAAGTGACTTTAATTGGTTTAAACAAAAATAGCAATTTCTTTCAGCTAAGGTTTTGTAAAATGGTTTCCACCGTTTCACAAGCCTTTCTGCCATGAACCGAGTCCAAACATTTAAAATTGCAGGAGACGCTATAAGTGACTGAAAATTCACAATAATATGTAATATTACACAATAATATACAATTTTAGTCTCTTTTTTTTAAACTTTTGTACTTTTAGCACAATGTCTTCCATTTGTGTCCTAGATTGTAAATATTCCTGCGTTCTCTCTGTTGATCAACAGGGTCCTAACATTTCCAGATCCTGTTTATGGCCGACGGTTTGAAAGTCCAAAAGAACCAAAAACAACAGAGTTCATGTTGCTGCTGAAGCTCATCGTTGTTGTTTCGTAGCGCCGGAGGTTACACTGCTGTAATAGCTCAACATGATTTTGAACCCAGTATCTGGTCCAGGAGTGTCAGTTTTGGATCAGAAGCAGACGTTGGTTCAGATCAGGCGCATAAAACCTCATTGGTTAAAAACCATATTTTGAGTTTTGACTGCGTGGTCCTTTTCAAAAATGTTAATTTTGGTGTTCTAAACCCCTGCTCAAGAGTTTTCCAGAAGAAAACAAACGCATCTGAAAGCGAGATTTGGTTAAAAAAAATCAAAAATATAAACTGATGTACACAGTTGCAGGGTTTCTCCCAGTGTAATATAAGCCTGCTGGGCCTCCAGGCTTTACTTGTGCCCCCATCAGGCTTAGCATTGCTTATTTATAAATTATTTTTTAAAATGTTTGCATTTTTTCAGACTTTATAGTTGGTGTTCAGATATTAATCTTAACCCTAACCCCCTTCCAATAACACATAATTATCAAGTGGTATTTTCAAATTTCCTGTCAACTTTAAACATTTTTAACTCATAAACATGGCCGGCCGCTGGATGAATGACTGTTGAGCAAGTTTACTGGGGGAAACCTTGCAGTTGCCTTATGTGATGTGACCTGAGGCATATAGGCAGGATAAATGTTTATCTTGATTAAATAACGATTCCTGACACAGTCGCTAAATAAGTGGATGACAAATTTTTACATACAAGTCGTGTTAGTGGCTTTAAAACAATCAGGAAGAACAAAAATATCTGTTGCTGATTCTTCCTGACGGTTAAGATCCTGTTTTGGAAACCACAGATTATGTGTGTTATTGTATAACCGTGTGAGTCCATCTATCCGACATGGAAAAGTCTTTGTTAAAACAAAGTTTTTTCCTAACTTTAAAGGTCCCATTCAGGAGGGGTGGGGGTATGTGTGTGTGTGTGTGTGTGCGTGCGCGCGTTTGTTTCTAATACCTTGTGGGGACCATTTTCCTGACATATACTACATTGCGGGGACCCACTGCTCCTTGTGGGGACCGAAGCCTGGTCCCTACAAGGGGAAACACTGTTTTTGGGTCAGGGGTCAGATTTAGGGCTAAGGTGTGAATTGAGTTTTGGTTAGGGTTAGGTATGCAATGGCTAGGGTAAGGGTAAGGTTTAGTCTGTAGAAATGAATGGAAGTCAATGGAAAGTCCCCGCAAAGATAGCTGCGCAAACGTGTGTGTGTGAAGCAGGGGGATACAGCTTGTCAAACCGCGTCCTCACAGAGACCCAAAGGTGGCCGCTCATGCATGTTGCTCAGGGTGGGCTCAGCTTGTGTGCAGGAGTGAGTCGTGCAAAAGGCAACAAAGCGACGCACCGCAACTTGCTCTGCTGCCTGGCTTTCACACAAAGCCATCAGTGGCTTATCTTCCAGCTGTTTAGGTTAGGTTAGGTTAAATGTTATTAATCCCATAGGGAAATTGAGGTTATCTGTGTCATTATTGTTTCGGGTTGTTTGCGTCACGCTGGACGCGTTTCTGACACCGCGATCCCGCCGAGCGTTGGTGATGACCCCCGGTGTCGGATTCTCGCTTCGCTTGATTTTCTGCAGCTGCTTGTTGGGGTTGGGAGGTCACAAAAAGCAGAGAGTTCCTGCTGGAAGATTACAGGATTTATGTGTGGCCTTTGCATGTTTGCCTCCACTTGCGGATGCTTCTGCTGAGTGACATGGAGGAATGATAATGACTGCAGACTCTGCTGTAAATGCTCTTCTGTTTGCAGGAGGAAGTCTTGATTAAAAACGGCTTTTTACTGAGTTACTCAATAAAGACGGTCTGCGTCATTCTAATCTGAGTGATCAGGCGTAATGTTATGACCACTGCCAGATTGGGTGAATAACACTGATCATGGCAAGGCAATTCGTTCATACACAGGGTAATATGAAGTCCTTCACAGATAAAATACAAAGAAGTTTAGCTGAATGATTTTACACGTTTAGTAAAAGCATGAAAACACTGAGAGTTCATCACAAAAAAGAAACAAAACGATCAAATATAAGCAAATAAACATATGACATGACAGAAATGACCTTTTTATAGAAACGCTGCAGTAAATCGAAACATTTAAGCGAGCCAGCAGTTTTTGTGCATCTCAGGTTTTCAGGCAGATATGAAACGCTGCCTCGTCTTCTGCCTGGTCCTTACCTGACCAGGAGCTCTGAGTAAATCAGACGTGTTGATGCCCAAGACCATCAACAAGACTTTAAAATTGATCATTTGACTAACAGGGAGCCGGTGCAGTCAGGTTTATTGCTAGACCTCATGTGGTTGTTTGAAATTCAGCTCTTAGTTCTTGATGAGGTTTGAATGCTAAGCCTTGAGTCTTGTAGTCAAACTGAGCCCTGATTTAGAACATTTTGCAAACAAAGCCAATAACTTCTGTCTCTTCTGCATTAACACTCTGGCTGGATAGGATATATCACTTCACACAATATCAATATCACAAATAACAGATTGGATGGCGATAAATAGCGCTATGCACTGAGGCTCTCTACGCTAATTGTATATTTGGTGAGCTTGTTGTCTTAATCCAGCATCAAATTGTTTCGGAAGGTAAATTGGTGATAAATTCATTAGGAAATTCAGTAACACTTTATTTGAAGTCTCATATGACATGAGACTGTCACAAACATGACATGAATGACTCTTCATAAATGTTTACGACTGTTGTTCTGAAGCGTCATTCGGTACGTAATGACACTTTTAATGCAACGTTGTACTAAAAGTTGCTTGAAAAGTTTATTAAAAGTGTAAACTTTGCATTATTTAGACAATAATGAGCATTTTAATACAAAGTTCCATTAAAACTTGCAATAAAATTGTCAACTTTGCATTACTTGTCACAATTTACCCAATGACACTTCATGACAAGAGTCATCCATGACGACTCCTTCATGTTTATACGGATAATTATTAGGATTTGTTTCCGGTTTTCGGGACCCAAACTGAGTTGAAGAGTCCTCTGCCAACATGTCGGTGACTGAAACACCAGAACACCTTCAGGGGTCTCATGGGGTCGGTAGGTACCTCAACCAAAATGGGGTACCAACGCGTTTTTAGACAAGCGGTCGTAATGATCTGCCTGATTGGCGTAGCACCTTGTTGTGAAATCGGAGGTGAGTCATTGTTGTGATGAGGAAGAGTTGTGAAGGCGAGTTTTCCCATCTGACAAGTTCACACAGCTTCCTAAATGTCCTGGATTTCTCTGTTCTTTTTTTTTTTTTTTTTTTTTTTACTTGTAACCATTTATGATTAAATCTTTGTCACTGGCGGATGAACTGACAGCAGAAATGTTGCAAACATCCTTACGCCTTTCTGTTTCATGTTTAATCTAGTAATTATAAAAAAGGAAAGGATATTCTCTTCTGGTTTTCAGTCTCGCTCCGTGTGTTGTTGATTACTCTGACGCTTTAAATCTTCTGACAAAACACAGATGATAAAATTTCTCTCCTGATGAACTCTTCCTAAATTCCTGAGTTTTTTTTAGTTTTTTTTAATCCACATTTATTGATACAAAGTGTTGGACTTCTGTATTGGTTTCTCACTAAATTTGAATATTATTTGCATAATATTTTGGCAGATTTTTATTTCCCCCATCACATCAAGATAGATATGTCGCCACTTTTTAACTACACCAGTTAGAAATACAAGCAGAAAAACTCCTGCAACAGTTTAGTTAAAAGTGACTTTATCCTTGTAACATGACTCTTCAGCTTGTCGTCTTGTTTGTAAGAAAAACAGGTTAGACTAGCTATTGAAAGCACAATTACGGTCGTTTTGCGCACTAATCGTGTAGGTCATTTTTTGGCTTTATGCATTTAAAGATCTTGAGTGTTTGTGTGAGTCATTCTTTTTTTCAGTGAAATAAATACAAAGCATATAATAATGATTTGTGCCCAAGTTTTATGTTGAAGAGTTTGGATGTGTTTTTGTTGTTAAAATAATTGTCTAACCCGTGTAGGTGCTGAGTTCCAGGTTGTTGCTAAAGATTCAAGTCAAAGATTTATCTATTTGCAGTAGACTTTATGCAGAAGTTATGTTTAACATAACTTCTGCATAAAAATAAAAAAAACAGAACGATGCAAAACAATTATTTTGTTTGACTGTGACAGTTTAGGTTAGTAAAAATTTTACCGCGACAGAGCAATGACCTCTGAAGTCATTTTAAAACCTGATTATTCGGTGCATCATGTTTTCTGAGTAAATTTTCCAAAGTTTGAACTTTTTTCTTTTCTTTTTTTTAAATGTGAAAGTCTGTCTTTTTTAGGCAAGAAGCTGACAAATATGTTTCAGTGTTTTTATTCCTTCCTCTTCCGTTCTGCACACAAACCTCCACCCTGTGGCTCTGACCTGTCGCCACTGCATGCAGAACCATCACAAACTGCACACACAACAAGATGTACAAGTGTGCATAACTCACACACACACACACACACTCTTTTAAACCTCGCTCTGAGCAGACGCAGTGTTTTTAAGAGATGCATGTATATAATTTTTTCTTTCTCCTTTTAGGATTGCTTTAAACATTTAAACGGCCTACATTAAGAACATTTTAGGGTTTTTATGTGCTCCTATTGAAAGGCACTGAAGTAATCACCATGACAACAACTAGAAAGTATTGAAATGATGAGAAATGTGAATGACTTCAGCGATGGCTTTAGATATTTAAGCGATGCCACCCTTCATGGTGAGACCTGTTATGGCTTAAAATGTGTCCAACTCGAGGCCCGTGGGCCAAATCCGGCCCGCCGTAGCTTTTTATGCGGCCCTCTAGATTTTAAGTGTGTTTAACTGTTATATTGATCAAATCAATGCAGTTTTTATCTGTTTACTGCCAAATTCTATAAATCAGTCCCTCCAGATTCTTGAGAATTATTGTGGAAATTCACGCAAAATCTACAAATCCTCAAACCTTTTTGCTCCAATACATAATTGGGAGTTTATTGCAGATTTTTATCAAATTGTCAAAAGCTTTCTTACTTGTACTAAACAGCTGCCTCAGCCTTAATTGATCATAATCTATGATCTATACAGCAAGTAATAAATAAATAAGTGCAAATATTTCCAAATTAGTACCACAAGCACATAGATTTTTATTGCCAAAAATCACAATCACTGGAGGGACTGAAAAGATGTTCAATAATACGATTTAATTTTAAGAAATCATTGATATTTTAACAGTTTGTGATCAGGTTTTATCAATACCTTCGGACACAACCGGCCCTTTAAGCGCATTCATGATCTTGATTTGGCCCAAAACGAAAATGAGTTTGACGCCCTGGCATAAAATGTCTGCACTCAAAACTTCCAGTTGGTAAAATGGCATAATTTCCAGTTAAAAGTTGGAAAACGGTGAGATTGTTAATGACTGGGATAAAACTAGCCATGTATTTTTCTTCCAGATACAAAAACATGTTTATATAAATGTATTTTGCAGCGCTGCGTGTGCTGCCCTTCGTTGTGATGTAGATCTTGAGTGTTTAGTTTTGCAGATGTGTAGTTGGATTGTCACACCAGTGACTTTCACCACATGACGTAACCAAAAAGCCAAACCTAAAAGCTGCTCTGCAAGCTCAAACTTTCTGTTTCAAGTCAAACTTTACAGGGGATTCTGGTCGTTTTTTTCCTTCCTGACTGGGAATTTGTCAAATCCGACAGATATTAAAATCAGATTACAGTAATTCAATCCCGTCAAAGCGTGCCTCCTTATGCACACGCATCACAAATCGTTTGTTCACATAGACCTGGGATAATCTTGGATTTTCTGTTGGATTCAAACCTACTTTTGTCAAATTACACTTTCCTTTCTCTCATATGTTGCAATTCAAAGTTAGTTTCTGCAGTTTAGACCCCACAGAACCAGAAATAAGTATCGATTGCTGTCACTGTCGTAGCTCGGCTGGTTTATTTTGGTCCTGAAGCTCGATGCGGGTCTGCTGAACAGAAACAGAGCCTCCCTAAAATCTAACTGATAAACACAATTTTTCTTTTGCAAGTAGGCAATTAAAATCATTCAACTGGATGGGGAAAATCTGTAATGAGGAACTGAAAATGCTAATTGCATGTACTTTTGTTCTGAGGCATGACAAAAACGACCTAAAACTCCTGTGGCGTTTAATGGGAATCGTCCGCATACAGCGTTGACAATTTGTTGAAAACATAATTTATGCTCCGTTTAAAGGTACTGATTGCTGTTGGTCCGATTAATGGAGACGCAGCGTTGGTGTCGGTTTCTGCCACATCAGAGTCGATTGCAGACGGTTGACTCCGGCTGCCCGACATTCCTGTGCGACGGCGCCGCTCACACACTTTCCTGTGCCGATGTATTTATTATGTAGCGGTTTCATAAGAGGGGAGCTGTTTCAGTTTCTTTTGTTGCAGAAATGGTCAGAGTCTCACATCCATGAACATGGTGCAAATTACAGAGTGTCAGTTGATGGTTGGATGAATTTATTTTTTAGTTTTTCAATGTTTGTGCCTTTTGAAAGGAAAAGCGCAATTCTTTCAGTATCTGGCTTCTTTTAGTATAATCGAATGTTGATTCTCGTAAAAAAAAAAAAGTGCAGAGAAATAAACTAATTATAGTAAATAACTACATAGACGGTGCAAAAAGGAATACAGTAAACTGACCCAGATCCCATGTTTAGTGGTTAAACGTTGATTAATATCCGTTTCTGAAGTTTAGCTAATTTTTACTCTGTTGGACGCAATTTCAGCAGTTTCCCTTAGACACGACTGTGTCAGCTGGAAGTGAAGCAGCTTGCTGGATACAAATCTTGTGATGATGATTTTGGAAATTTTCTGTGAAGCGAAAATCTTTTTCATGAAGCTCAGTGGTTGCTCTCGTCAAAAGTCTTGAGGGACTGAATCTAAACCATGCAGGAGTCGGTAGGCGGACGCTCCTGCTTTAATCATGAGGTTTGATTTGAAGGCTGATCCTTCAAGTCTGACAAACTGTATCTTAAAGTGAAACAGGACATATTCCTGCAGTTGTTCTTGTTTTTCAATAAAGTTGGTTAATAAAGACTCCACGTCAAGCTGGATAGCTACACTTTTTTGGTTACCAAAGCACTGAAAAAGTCACAGATTTCTTATTTATTTTTTAGATTGTTGATGTAGCAGCAATTTGGGTCCCCAGTAGAAAAGAGAAATCTTGAGAAAGTGATGTAAACGATGGGTGAACACTGAGAGAAAATCCCCACTCGCCAACTATTAGCTGCGAACTAAATTAACATTAACATTTCAGTAGGTTATGCTTACTGTAGTTGTGTGAAACATTAAATATTTTAAACCTGAACTGTATGATTTTAAATCATTTCTAGGAACTGAAGACCATATATAAAATATCAGTACATCGTCAGTTCTTCTACAATTACAAATTCTTAATAAAAAAAAAACAAAAAAGAACTCTAATTAGTAAAAACTTTATTATATTTGTGGAAAAGCCATTATTTAACCCAAAGTATTGCTAAAATTCTGTCCCATTCTTTTGAGTACAGTTGGCACACTTATATTTTGTTAGACACAATACTTTGATATTTATCGAAATAATATTTGAACATAATTTTTAGCAACAAATCTCTTGTTTTCAGAAAAAATACTGCCCTGAAAACAAAACTCGTCTGTTTTGAATTTGACCATTCAGCTGCCTTTTGTCACATTTTCAAATGTTCATAATGATGATTTATAATTACTGATGCTTTCATAAAACCAACACATTGTTTAAACGGCAGCAGCAGCAGCCTAAAGATCCATTACTGTTTATCAGGATCATAAAATAAAAGTATTTGTCCATCGCTACTTGTACAAGTTGCGATAGTTTATATTTTTAAAGTTTTCACGTCTTCTAGCCTAAATCAAGCCGCACGGTAATTATTATTTCCTTTGGTCAAACCGTAATAAATCCTCTCGGAACGTGAACAGTTGAGAAATGTAAAGCATGTGGTAAATATGCTGTAAGGCTTAAAGCAAACAAGCACCAAGTGCATTGAGCCGTGGCTTTCTGCGTTGACTCACAGCTTTATTGACGTAGTTAAACCTCAAGGTTATTGTTGAGTTCCTTCCAAGCATTGCATCAGATTTTAATACATTTTTCGTATCAGTAAAGCTCGAGCCAGCAGCAGTCGGGTTATCTTAACACAAAGACTGGAAACGACGGGGGTGGAGAGGGAACGGTGCGCCTTGCGCTGGCTACACTTGATAAAGCACCCTTTGTGGCCTTCTCCAGTCTCGTAAAAATCAGTTATTTGCCTTCCTTTGAAACACAAAAGCTGTCTGTTTCTTTTTATTTTTCCCAGGAAAAACGCCCGTCCTGACAGGACGCGATGCTCTTTTTCTGCAACAACACTCGTCTTGATTGCAGCAGCTGTCCAGAGAGTTCTTGGACGACGATGAACGTTGCAGGCGGATGAGATTTTGACCGAGCCGCGCTGACGGAAAGCAGCCGAAGTGGACACAGTGTTGCTATCGTGCCGCTCTTCCTGAGCTCATGTCATGGGAATGTGGTTCAGGAGAAACGCAACGCGAACTGAAAAAAAACGTCACTCATAAACAGAAAGATCTGTACAAGTTAAATTTGTTTTCCTAAACATCTCCCGGGAGGATGTGCAGTCGGCTCGCAGACTTCAAACATTCTTTACCTTTCCCCATCTTTGGTTCTGCTTTTTGGCAAATATCTCAGTTATTCAGCTCTTACGGGTCTGTAGTGATGGCCGCTCATTTTGAGCAGAATAACAGGAACACTTCCCCCTTCCTGCAGGGTCATAGGTCAAGGGGAAGTTATACTTGCGTCTGATCCCAAATTCCATCATGTTTATTTTCTCAGGGTAGATTCAGGGTCTTTTTTCTTTTTTTAACCTGACAGAACTGTAAAAGTGTGAAACAATACTTTTCCCCTCTTCTTCCTCCCCCTCTTTTTTTTCTTCCTTTTTTTTTTTTTTTTTTTTTTTTAAATCTGTCCGGTTGACATTTCATACCAGAGGACAGAAAGTCAGCAAAAACCACGAGTGTGTTCCTCCTCCTGGGTGGAAACGTTGTGAGACGAACCCATTGTTTGTTCGGAGCGCTAACGGCTCGCGCAGGAACTAAAACTTGACAGCAGCGTGGAAAATGTCACATCGGGATGAGAAAAGCTGGTACAAGCCTAAAACTCTTTCTACAGCTGTGTGCAAAACGTGGTGTTTTTTTTGTTTTGTTTTTTTTTAAAACATTTTTATTTAAGACGGATTGCATGAGAACCATTCCAAGACAAAGAATTAGGCCGAAATTATTTATCAGGCTGCAGAAATGGAGGAAGAATTCACTTTAGGCTGTTCGAAACATTTTCTGCATGAAGTGAAAAATGCTTCATTTTTATCCAGGTTCTCTGGTATGTGTCGGTCAGGCCATCAGCATGACGCATAGCCCACCGTGCTTCCCTGTGCTGCGGCTTGGAGTTAGTGTTTGGTTTGTTAAACTCTTCACGGTGCTTAGTCACTTTGAGATGCGAATTTATTTTGAGATCTTTTCCTGAAGTGGACTAATCAGATCCTGTTGATCCAATTTGAACTGAACCAACAGTAAATGCATGTGTGGGTTTTGTAAAAATATCGGCAATAAACTCTCTGACACACTCTGAGGTTTCAGGTGTCGGCGCGGCCCGCTCCTCGGTCCAGAACTCGTCCCATAGGAAGGAAACAAAACCAGGCCTTCTGGAATAACAGAGCAGATAGAAACAGACAACAGGAACTCTGATCTGGATTCAGCTCACAGTCGATGTCCACTTCCTCATTCGCTGTGTGGCTAAATGCGCTTGGTGCCGGTTGATCCCTGTGTGCGTTTTTTTTTTTTCTTTTTCTTTAAACAAACGCGGCTTAAATTTGTCCGGTCGCGCAGCATGTAGCCTCCTGCGACTCGTGTCGAACAATCAGCGTCTTATCTTAATCTTATCCCCCCTCCCTGCTGAACAAACACTGGATGGGCCTCCGCTTCAACGCCAGGCTGAGAGCAACGCTTGACCTGCTGGAGAAATGGGCCTCGGAGATGAGAAGAGCAGAGGAGGGGCGGGACTTCCTGTCATGAAATCAATTCTCCTGAATGAGGAACCCGCTCATCATCAAAGACCAGTACGGACATTAGGGTTCGTCTTCTGGTGCCACTGAAATATGCTGCATGCGTCACAATCTGTGATTCACTAATGATCTAACTGGTCTGAGTCAACTTGACTAGAAACACTTGTGGTTGTAAAACATTTTGCAACACGGTTTGCGGATCGACTGGGAGACGTCCGGACATTTTATTCTTTCCTCTGACGGTTCACCTTGGCTTTGGAAATTAATTTCAAGTGAATCAAAACTTTTATTTTCCTGAACTAGGTGACCAACAATTTCCTTTTTATGAAAGCTTTCCTCAAGTGATGGGTGCTATTGGGTAAAAGAAAACGATTTAAGATTTTATAAGATCATTTAAATAAAAAAAAAAACCATATTTTTTGTTAAAATGTGATTTATTCTGCTGGTTAGGGAGCATCCCGTCAATTCGCACACATTTTTCCACAGATTCTGGGGGGATTTTCAGATAAAGAAAACAAGCAACTGGAATACTGAGATAAATTGAGATGTGACTCCAGCATGTCTTTTCCTTCGTTGTCTCGTCCCCACCACTCTTTGTGAGCTTTTGAATCTGTTATAAGAATAATAAAAGCCTTCCAACAAGCTAAAAATATTACTGGTATGCAGGGAATTTTGTCCGTGGCACTTAAAATAAGATGCCAAATGTCCTGTGCAGTGGTCAAATTGCAACCTTCCACTGGACAATGAATCTCTGCCTCATCTCTCTTTTTTTATTTTTATTTTTGCAGCCTCTGACTGGATTTCTTCCAGGATTTTTCTCGTTTAAGGTTCATTCATTTCCCCCCAAAAAATGCTGATTAAACCTTTCCCCCCCCCACAGCACGACGCTGCCACTGTTTGGCATTGATCAGGTCTAATACACGCATCGTCGATCTAAATTGTAAAATTTGTGCCCCATACTTGATTTGTGGCAAACTACATTTTATTTTTGCTAGCATAAACGTTTCAAATTTACATTTGCAAAGAGAAGAAAACAAGTGTCCCATAAAACCCCTCCCAAATGATCAAAGGTGTGTGGATACTATTGCAAAACACTTCGGTGGTTCAGAAAATTCAGAAAAAATATTTTGGTGCAGATTCTGGTGCAGAATAGTGAGGTTTATTTGTCCTTGCAGCATTTGTCAGCAGGCATTTACATAAAAACAACATACACAAACGAATGTATGTAACGGTTCGCTTTGAGGCCATTTTGAAGTCGTTCCCTTGACACGGTTGCATAGTCTACCTCTGTCCTGTGATCAGCTGAGCACCAGATCTCTGCGTGAGATTGCTGCTGTGACTTTACGTGCGAGCCGTTTGCTTCTCCGCTTGTGTTTTTGGTGGATTATTGTCTTTCTGACGAACTGAAGGTGCGCTCTCCGAGGGAGTGAAGGAAGTGCTGTCTTTGTAGGGAACACTTGTGGTGCGTGTCAGTGACTAGCCTGACACATAAACTCCATCCAATTCCCCCCTTGTTTCTGCCTTCAGCAGAAAGTTCTTGAAAACAGGAAAGCTATTTAAAGGCTCTTAGTCAGATAAAACTGTTGTCCTCCTCTGATTTAAGAGACGACTTTATGTCATCTTTTGTTTGCTCTGAGGGGAAGTTTTGAGCCCAGCGTTTCCTGACCGTCCTCAACAAAAGCCTTTTCTCATTACGACCTTATAAATGCACGCCTCTCTTTTTCGAGTCAGCAAACTTCGACCCTTTTTTATTTTCCTTTTGTCTGTCAGGAGTGTGTGTGAGCACGTCAGCACGTCTTCGGAGGCATGTTGAATGTGTGTTTTCCCCCTCCGCTGCCCGGCTTCCCAGGCCCTTTACAGTGTGAACGCCGCCCCCGCTGTCAGAGGTCGCCTCTGCAGCGTCCGGCCGGTTTCCACGGCCACCGGTGTCTCGGTTTTTTTTTGTTGTTTGTTTTTTTGTTTTTTTTTAAAGAGAAAATGCAACCTGCAGGGATAAAGCTGTAGCCTCTAACAAATTCATGCTCTTGGGAGAGTGGTGTCTTCTTTCTGAAGCTAAAATATTGAGTGTGTGTTTAGCTGTTTCCTGAGCAGCAGCTCTCTGTGTGTTTGAACTATTCTTACCGGGACTTTAGAAACATTACAGACCCACAAGCTTTGGCTCCCAACTGGCCACCAGTTTATCGGCATCAACGCAAACCAAGGTTTTTAAATGGTTTAGGGTCTTAAAAGTGCAACAAAACCTGCGATTCTGTTGTCCACCTGTCCCTGCCCACAAGTTGACCGGCTAAAGCAAAGCTACTGCGTGTTTTTCCTCTTGCTTACAAAAAAAGTTTAACAAAGCGCTTTGGAAAACTGAGCTCGACTGTGCTTTGAAAAATCCCTTGCTCCGTTAAAGATTACATTTGCTTTAGACGTTTTGTCACACTTTCCTGTTCAGCAAAAAAATAAATAAAAAATGATAAAAGGTGACGTCGATCATGAATTTTCAAAGTCATAGTTTGTGTTTACTTCACCAGCAACACCTGGGCCTGATTACTGTTCTAGGATCAGAAAATTGATTGAGGGAGGCTGAAAGGGGTAAATGTCCCAATTTAAGACGGGGGAAGCATTCATTGCTACGTCAGGTTGGAAGCTGCTGCAAAGTTTGTGACTCCACAAGGCTTTGTGACTCCAGTGAGCTGCGGCGAAAGACATTATCTATGAACGGAGAAAATATGGAGCAGTGGTGAGTGTTTCCATGAGGGGTTAGCATCACATCACTGCTCTAAGCACACTTTAGTGGGTTTACCCAGCGGGGCAGAAAAGAGCAACATTTAAAAATACTTCAGGCTTCATTTGCCTCAGGTCAGTGTCTGGATTCAACAGTAATGACTTGGAAAAAAAGCTCCAAGGCCAAAACCACAGCTGATAAAAATATGAGAAAACAAAAAAACACTATCTCACATTTGCTCAAACTCACCTTGACGAGCCTCAAAACTTTTGGGAAAATGTTCTCTGGACTGGTGAGAGGAAATTCAACTTTTTTTTTTTTGCTGTTACATCTGCTATAAAACTAACAGGATTTTCTAAAAGCACCACCACACATGCACTCAAACACGGCGGTGGTGGTATGATGGGCTTTGGAAGACACGCTGGGTTACGCGGCAGAACAATTATCTAAAATGCATCATCAAGTCCAAGTCAGATTGAAGGTTTTGCAGTGGCTTAGTCAAAGCTCAGATTAGAAATTAATTTTCAAAAATGTGGTTTGACAATAAAATACGTTAAGAGTGACAAAGATTGGGGAACAGTTCCTCCACAGCCACGTAAAGAAAACTACTTGTCAGTAATTGTGAATCCTCGATGGCAATTCTTGTTGGTGGCAAAAACAGTTTTAGGGTGAACTTATTTTTGACTTTTCATAAAGTCTGTTGAAATCCTTCAAACGTCTGCTCTCTCTCGCTCTCCTCTGTATTTCATCACTACTAGTTTATTAAAGCGATGAGCAATCTGGATACGGCCATGTTTTCAGAATGGTCGCATTTACTGCCCATGAGACCAGAATCATCCAATTGTTAGTCGGCACATTTCTGAAGTGACTCGAATGTTGCCCCTGAACGCCAACCCAGCACATTATTGTGATTAAAATGTAGCGGTGGGCTCCGTTTCTTGTTGGATTCTTTAAATAAAAGCAGATAAAGCAAATAAAAGCATAAATGCGTACGTGACGTAAATGTGTTGCCAAAAATTCACGCTGCGCTGCTTGTGTGCATCGGTATCGTTTCTGTAAAGAAAGCATTGATAATGTCCATTTTATATTGGATGAAATTTAATGTAGAAAGTGATGTGACAGTTTGTTTGTTTTTTTGTCTTTGCTTTGCGTCATGTTTTCTCTCAGCTACTGAATTTATAAAAAACCTTTTAAATAAATTAGAAGTCATAATTTGTATAAAGCTTGAACAAAATACTGGATTTATTTTTTGAATAATAATAAAGGAAAGCTTTCTGTTCTTTTTTTTTAAAGTCAAACTCTCTAAAGAAGGCAGAACTTAGTTTGGTGATTTCTTTTAACATCATTAGACATTGTAATCATATCTACTGAAGAGACTCACTGTATTTTTAGATATTAAAGTTCCCGCCTTTCCTACTTGATGAGCACATTTCATGGTAGGATCAACACTGACGTTCAGGCATTTCTTCTCCTACCCAACCATTTAAAAAGGGGAATAATAAAAAAAAAAAGAAACTGCCTTTATTACTAAATTAATTCTCCTGCGTCTCCACCTCCAGCGGCTCTGCCTTCAGCCATCCTCACGCTGAGGTTCAACCCCTATCGGAGAGGAATCCACTGCGACGACGAGAGCATCAACTATCCCTACAGGAAAGACACCATCTCCCATGGAACCATGGCCGCTGTCACCATCACCTGCTCTATGGTCATTGTAAGTCCTATTGTTGAGCTCGTGGTTGCGACTCGGCGTGAAGGTCGTAGTATTTTGTTTTTGTTTTTTAACGTTTTGCCAACCGTTTTTCTCGCTGCAGATCACCACCGGCGAGGCCTACCTGGTGCACACGAAACGCCTGCGTTCAAACTCCACGTTCAACCAGTACCTGTCTGCGCTCTACAAGGTGGTCGGCACCTTCCTGTTTGGCGCGGCGGTCAGCCAGTCCCTGACCGATTTGGCGAAGTTCACCATCGGCCGCCCCCGTCCGAACTTCTTGTCCGTGTGCGCCCCGAAGTCCTGCAAGGGATACGTGCTGGATATCAACTGCACAGGCAGCCTGCACAATGTGACGGAGTCCAGGTGAGAGGAAATGGATCCGCCACTCGCTCAGTGTCCTCAGAGTTGGTTTACACACGACATTGCAACTAGCATTAATATTTGCTTTATTTAGGCATCACTACAACTCAAGAGTCAATTCATATAAAGTTGCATGAAATCCAGTTCTGTCCAGATTTGGTCTAAAATTAGCGTCACGATGCTAAAGTTGCACACAGAGTGAATGATTTATTCCTCCTTGAAGGAATAAATATGAGTGTCTTGAATTATTCCTCAACCAAAACTGCTTTTTATTTTCTCCCCTCCCCCCCAGTAATATTAAAAACAGTATATTGAATATTGTGAATTAAAAAAATAATAATTATAATCTCCCAATGGAATGAATTAGTTGAATCTTCATTTTAATTTTGTTCTCTCTCTCTCTCCTCAGGCTGTCGTTTTACTCCGGTCACTCGTCCTTTGGGATGTACTGCATGCTCTTCCTGTCGGTGAGTGACCCCGTTTGACCTTTTGTCCAGATGTGAAAAGACTTGTTTAGTGGAAAGCCCAGAAATGAGCCACAACAGGAGGAGGCTGTCGAGACACGGACGTCTCCGGTCTGAAAACACCATTGTTGTCATTTTTCATATTTTACCTTAGGAGGAAAGCAAACAGATCTAATAATAACTCTTAGGAGGGAGATGGATTTCCAAATAAAAACCTCCAATAGTGTCATTTGGTCAGAGTTAAGTGTGTGTGTGTGGGTGTGTGTGTGTGCGCAGCTCTACGTCCAGGCCAGGATGCAGGGGAAGTGGACGAGGCTGGTCCGGCCCACCATCCAGTTCTTCCTGGTGGCGTTTTCTCTCTACGTTGGATACACACGCGTCTCCGACTACAAACACCACTGGAGCGATGTCCTGGTGGGGCTGCTGCAGGGCGCGCTCATCGCTGTGCTCACGGTGAGTCGGCTAACGCTAGCATCTTACAGACGTGTGAAGCACAGTGAGAGAAAACCTTGTCACTTTTTTAAAAAGTCTTTATACCCCTATGAGCCATATTAGAAATATTTACAGTGGGCGTGCTGCGGATAGCGCCACCCACGTTTTTTAGGCCTCGAGTCCTTGGCGCGGCTGTCGTGGGTTCGATTCCCAGACCCGGCGACATTTACCGCTTGTCTTTTCCCCTCTCCTTCCCCCTTTCCTGTCGGCCTACTTTCATATAAGGGACACTAGAGGCCACAAAAAGACCCCCTGGAGGGAAAAAAAAGAAGAAATATTTAGAGTAGCTGAGAGACTCAAAGATGGCAAAAGGTTGGAGATTTAAAATATTCAGCAATAGCATCATGATTAGTTTGCAGCCTTATTCTGTTGTGCCATAATCTCTACAGTTTCAAATCATGCATTTAAAACTGCAGTATAAAAAAAATATATATATATTTTTTTTTAAAACTGTCACTCTGTTGTGACAGTTTGGCATTAGATGGTAAATCTGCGGAAAGAATCGAGCTCTTCTTTCAGCGCCAACTAGAAACAACCAATCAGAGTAGACTGAAAACTCCAAGATGCTCCTGATTGGTTGTTTTTGACCGGGAGTATTTCTTCAGACGCCTCAGGGAGGAAGTGGAGGAGCTCGATCTTTTCACAAATGATCTGTTTCATATTCTACTGTCAGGACACTGTAAGAGTATGTTTAAAAAAAAATACACTTTTGTTTATATATGAAATGTTCATTCTGCAGCTTTAACTTCAAATTGTGAACTTCAGATTTAGTTTCATGTCCTACCTCTCCTTTAAACATGTCCGTTTTTTCTCCCTGACCTGTCGGATGTGTTCCTTCGTCACGATTCTGCTTGTTCATTAATGCGCGATGGACCTGAGGGAAGCTGATTCTTCAAATCAGACAAAATTGGTGTCAAACGTTTGTGCAGCAAAATGTTTTGTTTGTGCTGCTTTGACTTTGAAGATATTAATGAAAGTTTAAAGGTCAAACCATCGACCGGACCCCCCAACTTTTACTAAACCAAAATGACCTTTTAAACTTTCATTAATATCTTTAAAGCCAAAGCAGCACAAACACGTTTTTGCTGCACAAACCAACACAAGTCGGGTTAATTGACACGCAATTTCATCTGATTTGAAGAAGGTGTGTGGGGGGGGGCTGATTGACCTTTCAGGACCTCTGGAAACATTTCTAAATATCTTTAAAATTATAGCGGCACGAACAAACATTTTGGCTGCACAAACGTAGCAGAAGAAGATGGAGACCGACTTCACTGAGGTGTTCATTAATTAACAAACCTCTGAGGCCTCCACATCACAGCTGCACTGGGCTGTATTTATGTGTAGCAGATTAAAGACAACTAAATACAAATGCTTGTCTCTCTTCTGGTTCGCTTGTAAAAGTTTAAATATGAAACATTTGAAGGGCAAAACATCGTAGTAGCAGTTAAGTAGCAGTTCCAGTATTTACATTACTTCCAGAGACGGCCTTTCTGCTTTCTGTGTTTCAAACTCGCTCGCTTCTCTCCGCTTCTCAGGTTCGACACGTGTCGGATTTCTTCAAGCAGCGGCCGCCGCTCTGCTCGCAGGCGGACGAACAGGCGGAGGAGGAGCAACTCGAGAGCAAGCCGAACCCGCAGCCTCTGGACTCGCAGCACGGAAACCACTACAGCCACCCCGGACTGGCGTGAGCCGCAGACGAGCGCCGGCGGCAGCCGCTCCGTTATCCACAGAACTGTTTTCTAAAAGCACAAATAACCCACACAGAAAACTTTGACACGGCTATTTTATGACTATGACAAGTATGATTCCCCCAAAACCTGTTAGAACAGAAACTTGATGTTTTTGTGGGTGGGTGTGTTTTCTGCAGAAAGATGTGCCCAATTGACTTGTGTGTGTGTGTGTGTGTGTGTGGATTTGTGCACCAGTGTAGAATAATTATATTTTATATCGTCTCTTAATCACTCAGCTTTTCAAATTGTGCCAAATTAAAAGTGACAGTTTTAAACAAATGGCAAGAGAACGTTCCTCTTCTTCAGTCGAATAACAAACCCTTGCCGCGTTGTCGCAGTCCGGATCGGTTTTATATTCGCTGCAGCTGAATGTATCTGCACATCCCTGACGTTTTAATTTTCCTATGCATGTGTTTTTATCCTCCTCAGAGGCAGGTGCATCTGTTCAGCCATGTTCTCCTCTTTATAGCTATTGTATGCGATGAATATGTCATTTCAAGATTAACACGTTTTCTATGTTACAGTGGCAGTTCCTGCTTTGATGGCACGTCGACTAATAGAGAGTTAAGTTTTATATATTTTAAAGAATCTGTCGACAGAATAACTATCTCCAGGTTTTAACTAGTGTATATATTGTTTTGATTCTTGTCTCATGCGAAATGGTTCTAAAGACAAAAAGGCAAGGAAAACAAATGGAATAAAGATTTCATACATTTCAGGTATTTTTTAGATTTTTATTTTTTAAAGAAACACTTTTATGTGGTTAAAGTTGGGCCGGTTTTTAAATGGCTTAAAATTTAAACCACAGATGACAAACTAGAATTAAGTCCAACTTGAATCAGAAGGCGGCTAAAATACAACTCTGGAAAAAATTACAGAGACCACTTATCAGTTTTTACTCTTCATAGGTTTATGTTTGAGTAAAATTAACATTGTTGTTTTATTCTATGAACTATTGACAACATGTCTATGAAATTACAAGCAAAGATTTAGCATTTATTTGCACAAAATGAGAAATGGTCAAAATAATAAGAAAGTTGCAGTGCTTCCAGACCTCAAATAATGCAAAGAAAACAATAAAACTGACTCGGGAAGAGTTCAGAAATCAATATTTGGTGGAATAACCTGGAGGTTTTCAATCGGGTTCAGTGCAGTGGGCTCTTCATTTTTTCCAGAGCTGCATGTAGCAAAACCCCTCTCAAAAACCATTATACATTTACAGCAAATTTACTGTATTTTTAGTGGTATAAACCTCTACTTTTTTCCCACGCTTTGGACCATGCGGCTTATAGCCCCGTGAGGCTTTTCTGTGGAGTTTTCTTCAACCGCCAGGGGGCGCTTTAGCAGGAAGTGAATCATTGGAAATCAAAGAAAGTTATGATTTTCATTTAGAACAAGCCTATGCTAGCCGTAGGCACGAAGGAGAAATGGTTTCAAATTCAAACCCCCTCATCATGGAAACAACACGAAGAAGTTCACATGATGCAGCTTTTAAGTCGATCTGGTAGTACAGGAGGGAAATGGAACCTCTGCACGTAAACTCGGCGTGAACGAAACCATGGTTCCGCGTTGGAGATGCAGGACTGCGTCCTTAATAGCAGATTTAACTAAATAGCAGTCCTTAACTAAACCAAGAGCGGCGGAGATACCAGTGGCTTATAGCCCGGTGCGGCTTATATATGTACGTTTCCAGCTTCTTCTTCTTTTTTTTTTTTTTTTTTTGACTTTGTAGATGCGGCTTATAGTGAGGTGCGCGCTGTCCTCCGGAAAATACGGTATACTTAATTCCTCTTGTTTTACATCATATAATGCCATTATCCTCACAACCCATATTGGCTGTAATTCCCGCCCTGTGTCCCACTTCAACCAGGAAGAAGAAAGAAATTGCATAACAATGTCTCGCACTGAGAAAACGCTTTAGTTGCTGATCTCTGTGGTCGTGTTCAGAACCTGCTCAGACTGGGTTCATGTCTGAACCTGCTGCCAACAGTTCAGATTCCTGACGCAGAGCGAACCGGGCCGGTCGAGCCACATCACACGTAGCAGAACAAAAGGCTGTGAATAATGCTTTTTTTTTTTGCTCCTTTTAATAAGTGTAATCCTCACTTGTTGGATGGATTATTATTACGGAAGCATGTCAGACTTGCTCTATTTACTCCACAGTCGATGCAAACGAGTTTAAATGGTTTCCACTGATCGTCAGCAGCAAACGGAGTAGAACCGTGGAATGGGCGAGGCCCTCTGTTTTCATTTAAATCATTTTTATAATATCCAAAGCAGTCTAAAAGTCTAAATTAAGACATAAAAGGACAAAAAACAGTAACAAAATGTTTGTTTCGTAAACTTTACACCTTGGTCCAATACTGAAAGAATAAAAAAAATTTTTTATCACAAATATCAATTGTTTTGGTTTTACATTCCACAGTTCACTACGTTTTCTTTCACTTAAACAGTTCGTACCCAACAAACTAATGTTTTTTATTTTTTCCTTTTGTTTGCAAACAAAATAAATGTATCAAAAATTTCCAACTTGCTTAGCTGCATTGTTTTTTCATTGTTGTTGGGTAATTTATCCACACTATACAAGCAGGTATTGTGGATTTTAAAATAGAGCTGAGCTTAGTTGGTCCAGGTGGAAAATAAGTGTGAAACTTACAGGCTAAATGTTCTGTAGGCAATAAAAAAGTGCCAGGATAGAAAACTAATTTTTATTTTATTTTTTCAAAATACTTAGGTGTGGAAAAAAAGAGTATATTTTTATGCTTATGTGGATCACGAGTCTTAAATAAATCAAATATAAATCTTAATTAAAACCAATGCTTTGTATACGTTTAACAAGCTAAGAGCCCAAATATTAAATTACGTAAAACAATTTCTTGCTGTCAGATTCTAAATTGAGACTGAATTTGAATATTGTGAATATAATAGACATATATATGAGACACAACCAACTTTTCTTTCAATTTACTGTCAAATAAAACCCACTAGAGCCCAAACATCCTCTAAAATGAAAAAGAAAAACCTGTTTTTGCAGTGATGCAGAGAGACCTCTATGTAACTTTGGCCAATTTTGTTGGTTTTAGAAAAACCCATCACCAGTATAGGTTGAATTTTAATTCACACAGGAAAACAAAAACCTTGTCGTAATAATCGGGTTTACGCATTTTCAGACTATTCAGCCGAGGTCTCGGTCCTTTACAATCATTGAAGTAAGGAAACATGGAAAGAAGAGACAAAAGGAAGGAGTAGTTACACAAAACATAAGATATGAGTAACAAAAGGGAAAAGAAAATCAGAACAAAGGATTGAAAGAAGAGAGGACACAAGGAAGGTTACAAAAGCAGAAAGAACAAAGAAATTTAATTCAAAAAGCAAAATTAAATGTAACTCATATCGTTAGCAGAAGACGGTGACGCTGGGGCAGAAATGAGCTCCTGTAGCAGTCAGTCTAGCAGCAAATCTGAAGTGGCCTCTGACTGAAGACTGACCCGACATGCTAACAGCTGCTAGCAGAGATAATACACAGCATCACATCCTGGATGACACCATCAGGTGTTGGCGAGCTCTGCTAACCCGCCTCATTTGCTTTTGCCACTCCTTAAATTTCTGTCTGGCTGCACAGTTAGAGTCTCTGGACCCAGTGGAGTCTGGGAAATGATTCTTCCCGCTTGGGGTTGAAAGAAAGAACGATAAGGAAGTAATGGCACAAAGAATCACAATAACTCCGGAAAACATTTCCTTTTGATAAAACGAATTTCGACACGATGACTTGGAAATCAATGGAAAAAGAAAGAAAAAAGCTCTTTAGAAGAAAAGCTCTTTACTTTACAGTAAAGAGCTTTTCAAGGGGTTTACCTTCCCGTTTCTTCCTTTCCTTCAGGCAATTAATGACAAACGTGAACACTCTTAATCACATCTTTTATTTGTAAGGCACCAGAGAAGCTTCCTTACTGCTAAAAGGTTGATTCATTCTTAAGTACAAGCTGCTTGCTTACATCATTTTTTTTTCTGTCCCGAGTATTTTTGAAATGTGTTTCTTGACACATTTAAACAGGGTTTTTTTTTTGTTTGTTTGTTTGCACAGAAAAAGAACGAAACATGTAGAAAACTAGAATTAATGTTACAAGACAATGAGAAGGAAATTAAACAAAAAAAACCAAACATGTTATACGACATTGTGCCTCTATGCATGTAATGCGCACGCACACACATACGACACCAAGGTCTTTTTATGATATACACACACACACATTAAAAAGCAGCTTTGAAACATACAAAAATGCTTTAAAAAATATGTATATTGATATATCCGTATGTATACAAATCGGCCCTTCACAGCAAAACAAACACACAAACTATTCACAAGTCTGAGTTTTGCCAAAAGGGGGTTTTAGGAGAGCGAGCTCGCAGATGTGTCAAAGTTAAATCTCACCAAGACTTTCTTTTTTTTTTTTTTTTTTTTTTTAACTTCTCCAGCAGCCAGAAGAAAAGCAGGACAGGACTCATACAAATCTTAAGTGCTTCAAATTAAGATAAGGAGGGTAAAGTTTTTAAAGTTGATCTCAGCTGTTAATGTAATTCGAGTAAACGGGGTGAAAACAAGCAGGAAATGCAGATCAGGGGGAGGAAAAAAAAAAACTTTCCGTGCGTCATCCTGGAATAAAGAGCAATGCTGCCCTCTGCTGTCTGAAGAGAAAATTAAAGTAAAACGATGCTATTTGAAGAAATTCAAAACTATCAGAGACACTCCTAAAAATTAGAAATGGCTTTCAAATTAGAATTACGTTTATTTAAAAAAAAAAAAAAAAAAAGCACTAAATCAACCTGATCCAATGAAAATATATTTGATGTTCATGATAAATCATGAATTAAATAATGAATCGATACGCATTTTTCTGGTTATATTTCACCAGCCACACCCCAAAGTGATTATTGCCACACCTGCAGGATAAAGAAACGCTTCAACTGATTCTGTTTAACAACACAGGTGGACTGAAAGATCTCAAACAGCAACACTTTATGCCCAAACTAAAGAAAACTCAAGAAGAAATGAGAAGTAATTGACATCCAGTCAGGAAAGGGCTACAAAATCATTTCTAAGATTTTAGAGCGACGTTAAAGACTCGGGTATCATAACGTGCTTTCATATGAACAGGTTGGTTTAAATAGCTTTTTCCCGCCTTAATAAATGAAATTGGTACAAAACAAACATCTACTCAGCTCGTCTTTCTCCGATATCAAACCTGCTTTGATAACTTGAAGCATTTAAATGAGACGGAGAGAAAAAAAAAAGAAGCAAAAACACTGTTTTACACCAGCGAATGAAATCCGATCCAACATGCCAGCAGGCAGCGCGGCTCTCTGTGCACAGACACTCAACGCAGAATCGATGCGACATGCATACAACTCACTCAAAGTCTAGTAAGGAAGGATTCTGAGTCCAAAAAGAGTAAAAAAAAAAAAAAGAGTATTCTGGTGTCTGAGCTTCACGTCTGCGTTCGACGGCGAGAGAGAGAAAACAGAAACGAATTTATCACCTTTTCTTTACCTACAACATTGCAGTCAGTGAACTTGATGTAAGTTAAGGTTTAGTTGGATACGGAGCCATTCCTGCTGTGCACTGGAGGAAGATTATGTTTTTGATAGAAAGCTGAAATTCACCCAACGGGTCGCGATTTACTGGAAGCTTCGTCTCACGATGGATTTATCGGGAGAGAACAAACCAAAAAAAACTGATTTTAGAGGAATAAACTAGAAACCTGACGATGAAAGAAAAGAAGAAAAAAAAACAATACACAACACACTCTTCAGTCTGGTCCTAAAAATACGATGTTAACCTTTTCTCTCCAGAGGAGCAGCTCAGTAAAATAAAAGCCTTCCGTCTAATGTGATCAAAGTTAGGATCAGATTTTGCTCATCTGGGATAAGCAATCAACTCCAGAGTCAGACGTTTGTCTTTCAGAGTCGTATCAAACAGCCTGGAGTTTTATTTAGAATAAACTGACAGGAGCTTCAGTTTCACCAACATGGAGGAGAACAAAAGATCCAAATGAACTTGGAGGATTTTAAATCTGCTTTCTGTCGCTGCCAGACTAGCAGGAAGGAAGTGAAGAAAGTCTGCCGTTATCGTTTCTCACTCAGCCCTCTCTCCAAAAAGGAACAAACATTTATATTTGTTAGGCCTAATAACAACTGATTACACACAAAGAAACTATTGAAAGTCTGAGGTCTGAACTGAGTCTATTACCACTAAATGAAACAGACGTTACCTCTCGGGTTTTAAGCGTTTCAGGATCCAAACGGTTCAGCGCCGTCCTCTCTGTGGTTTCTCCTCTACAACACGCAGCAACCAGACCTGCATCAACCCCCGTTTACAGTCTGTTTTTCCATTTCTTTTTGAACACTTACACCCCTTCCCCACCACCCACGCACCACCTCCCCTCAGCCTCGGCCCGGTGACCTCGGCGTGCCTTCACTAATCAGACTTGTCTCCGTCCTCTCCTCTGGGCGCCCTCTCCGCGGCGTCCCTGGCCTTGTCCTCCTTGGCCGCCTGCGGCTGGCTGTGGGAGTAGTTGGCCAGGATGGAGGAGAGGGAGAGCAGGCCTGAGCTGGAGGAGACGGCAGGCAGGGAGGGCGGGGTGAGGCCCAGGGGCAGCGGGGCCACAGGCAGGGTCAGGCCCTGCAGCTGGGACAGGTGCTGCACCTGCAGCTGTTGCTGCAAACGCAAAGGGAAACGATTAGCAGAGCCCACGATTCGTCGTTAAATGTTTAAAAGGCAACGTTTGGGGTTTCAATCATCAGTCAGCGCTTGGAAAAGGAAGGAGATACAGCGCCCTCTACTGTCAAAACAGACAATCGAAACAAACCCAGCTTTCATCGTTGCCTTATCTTATTTTACTGAATTCAAACTTTAAATTAATACGCAACAGGATTACGGCAAAATAAATAAAAAATTAAATTAATGGTAAAAGTCAGAATTCGGAGGAAAAAAAGTCAGATTTTTTTTCAGCAGCCTAATCCTTGTCTGTAACTTAAAGACATTTATTTGATGAAGGAAAAAACAAACACAAAAATATCTGACACCCCAAAAACACCTCAAGAAATTTCTTTAAACTGCAACTAACAAATTTTTAGTTTATTTTTTTTTAAGCAGCAACATGCTACGACAAAAATAAAAACAACAGCTAAAGATTACTTGTTGACAAAATGGATGCTAACAACTGAGCCACTGGTGATTTAGTAAAATATTAATTTTAAAGCGGAACCGATGTTTTCTGTTTTAGGTGTAAGTTTTCCTGCAATAATTTTTCTTTCATGTAATTAAGGAATCTTACACACCTTTACCCTCCAACTTAATGACAGCGTAGCTAGATACATGCAAAACTTTATGTAATCCTCCTGGCTTGGATTTGTATCATCGTATTTTGAAAAGACAAAAATACTTTTTACATACATCACAATAGATTTGGCTTGGTGTAAAATCAGAACGGTAATAAAGTTTTCTGTTGTGATCTGATGACTCAATACTAAAACAAATGATCAAATTCCCTACGATAATATTTTAGCTTCAGGCCCTTAAGGAAGCGGTTCTTCCTGCGCTCGCTTACAGAGCAAGATAAAGAAATAAATGCTGTAAATAAGAACATCTGGAGAGTTGCTCAGATCAACAATCAGGTGGATCAAATGACAGCAGATCGTCTGTCTGTCACACCGAGCCTGGATGGACAGCAGGGTTAAACGAAGCACGAACAGTCATGAGGTTTGCTCACCCGTATGATGGAGTTCATCTCAGGAGGCGTGACCTGCTTGGCCCTCTCTATCGCACCCATGACTTGCTGTTGGTGCTGAAACGGTGAGATTTCATTGTCGTATGAATACAAGAGAAAGTTGGAAAATGGAGAAAAAAATTCTGCTTTTCCTGCCATTTATGTTCTTTTGCCGATTACAGAATTAAAACATTTTAAATGGAACAATAACAACAACTTGCAAAAATATTAAGACCTCTCTTTTTCTCTCTTTTTGCTAAGTTACAATCCGGTGGTGGCAGTATTATGGTGTGGGGATGCTTTCATTCAGAAGCTCTCAGATGAGATGAAATTTAATTTTCAGATCTGACCAACATCATCCCTCTGAAACCTGGTCTCTCTAATTCAGCCGGGACTTTGGCTCTGTAAATAAAAACTCTTATCCACTGCAGGACGGAGTCTAATTCAGACAAGATGGCGTCCTCACCTCCTGGGACAGGTAAGGCAGCACCTGAGCGCAGATCCCGTTCAGTCTTTTCACTATTTCAGCCTGCAAAGAAAACAAATTTAACCAGGAACCTCCTGACCGCCAAGCCTGAATTTTGACATTAGGAGGATTTCTAATAAAATAGAATGACTCACCTGTTTGTGCATTTCAATGTTGAGCCCATAGGACATTTCATAATACTGCAACACAGTGTGACAAAGACAAGAAGGATAAGCAACCAAAATCCATTTGTCAAAACAAAAAAGTGAAAAATAAAGCCTGGCAGTTAGCTACAGATCAGTAATTGTGTGAAATGTAACTACTGTAACAAGAGCCGGTTTTGTCGCCAAGATGATTTTATCTTAGCGACGCTCACCATGATGTAGTGGCGCTGCATCTCCGACTTCTCAGAGGCCAGCTTATCACACTCCAACTTCAAACTGGATGGGAAAATCAGAGGCGGTTTAAACATGGAGATCAGCTCCAGGCGATAAACACGAAGCCCTGCAATTCTGCTTTAATGAGCATTTTAATGAACGTTTTTAAAGATATCCGGAAACTAAAAGTATTGAATGATTTTTTAAATTGACTGAATAAATGTGGAAAAATAGGAACGCTAATAAAATAAGTATAAAAAACAATATTAGTTATTATTCTTGATTTCTTTTAAAAAATGCTGCGTAGGCAATTTTTTTAGATGATTTTCAATTAATCAAAATATTCATACATCCAGTTAGAAGACACATGTTAGTGAAATTAAAACCTCTGAACCTAAATCTACCAGGAATATATATAATTCTCTGTGTAACTAGTGAATAAAAAATATATGAAGGCGTGATGAGATACTGAAATGAAAAGAAGCTAACAATTAATATATCAATTATTCTGACAACTAGGCAAAAGAAAAAATAGAAAATTGTGCAGATTTTTTTATTTGAGTGCTCTTTTACACATTAGAAATGCGTAAAAAGATGCAAATAAACAAGAAACATAAAAAATTTTTGCAAAAAATGCAACAACAAAGCCTTCAGTTAGTGCATGTTTGATCACTTGTAGCAAAAGTTGAATCTGCAGATGAAAAAATATTTCTAATATGTGAAAAGCTGAACGCTTTCTGCTTGATTCGACATCGGTACAGCGTAGGGATGATCTGTTGATTAGTTTTTCAATTAACCAGTTAATAATTGGATCGCAAAAGATACCGAAGGGTTGTTGTTGTTTTTTTTTTACATAACTTGAACCAGGTGAAGTTAGGCCACTTGAGGTTTGGGTACAACATATTTACAGAAAAAGGCTTTTTTGTATATATTTTTGTCTTAATTACTGCTCTGAGCGTGTTGTTCTTTCAGTCAATGGCCTTTTTTTTGAGTCTGTATAACCCAGCTGACAATTAATCAACTGCTAAATTAGTTGATGATCATTTTAATAATGGATTAATCATTCCACCCCTGTACTTTAGGGAGCTAAAAACGCGTCTGTACCTGTGATACTGTGCTTGGAGGAACTGGAACTCATCCTTGATTCGGTCACAGGAGTCGGAGGTGGTGAACTTCAGAGCTTGGCCGGACTGGGATGACGCCTTGAGGAAAACGGAACAAGAAACACGCATCAGGTTTAGAAATGTAGAGGAAAATAAACCCCTCGCATCTGAAAAGGCTGCTCCAATTCACAGCCTTTTGATTTCCAATTTGACAAGTGAGGCCAGCACGGAGAAGAGATAGACACGTCGCCTGCAGATAAGCGGGTTGTGTGTGTGTGTGTGTGTGTGTGTTAATCAAAGTGTGGTTGAGTTTGTTTAGAAACAGCAGCTTGACCTCTGAGATTAACCGTGTGAGGTTAAACGAGGTTCAGCCTAAAACTCCAGCTTCATTTTGGATTGAAGTGCGTTAGATTTATAGCGCACAGCTAAAGCACATCACCCATCGACATAAAACATCTGTCGGCCCAGAAACACCCCTCGCCCTCACTACCTCCCTTTTGAGGAGCGCAGAGCGCGTCGACGAAAGGAAGCGTGTTTACATAAGGCCGAGCGCAGCAGAGCGGACCATATGCGCCAAGTATTTAGAAGCTGCATAAGAAGTCTGGTTATAAACTGACAACATTTAAACCATCCCGCAAAGCTGTAATCCAGGGTCCCTAAACCTCATTACTCTCTAAACAAGTGGCACAAGGGCAAGAGGTTTCCAGCCGGATTATGGGATTGAAACGAGAGGAAGGAAACATTCGGTTAAACGGAGGTCAACGCTCTCCATCCAACATGTGTGGCGCCAACATCAATCAGAGCAGAAATAGCGGGATTAGGGTTGGTTCTTAAGAGTCAAAAATTAATTGTAATAACATTTGGGGTTGATACAGCAGATATACTGCCAGTTCTACTTTGTTTTTTTCTTCAGATTTCATTAGATTAGAAAATAGCTTTCGTTGCTCTGGAGACAAAGGGTGACCACACGGTTCAAGTAGAGGTGAGTTTATTACCCGATTTGTTCCGTCTGAAGAAAAACAAAACATTTTCATAACAACTCGATGCTGTGTTTTCTTTGATAATAACTTCTTAAACTTCAATAACTAGAATAAGTAGAATGCACGTGTGACTGAACTGAAATGACTTTTTTTTGCAAAAAGATCAACTTAATTTAACCGAATAGGGCGGTTGCCAGTGTCAAGGTAAACTAAGGTTTTCAAAAATTTGTATCGCTTCTATATTTTCCATCAAAACATCCCTTCAATTAAAAACCACGGTGTAATGTCGTTGGCTGACAAATGAATCAACAGAAAAAAGAAATAACTGGACAAATGTATGGATTGTGGACAGACGGACAAACGTGTGTGGATGATGAGTGAGTGGATGATGGACGGCCAAATGGTCACATCATACAGACAAATCGATCAACAGACATGAATGGGGGAAAAAATGGATGGATGGACAATATGAACAAGACAGATGGACAAATGTATAGACGGGTGGAAAGATGGACAAAAAAAATAGATGGACAACAAACACGCTCCCTCAAAAACTATTAAATAATTTACCGGTAGTCTAAACATTCACGTTAGTCCAATAAATACATATTAATCATATAATAATTGTAATATTCAGACATTTTAGCAATGGCAGGATACGTTTTTGATTTTAAATAAAAACTATTTGTCTTGTAAATCATATAAAAACATGGCATTTTTATTCAGCTTTACTGTGAATGTTTCAAACCAGCCCCTCCCTAAAAACACACTAGATTTCACTATAAATAAATCTGAAAAAAGCTGGCCTCTAGACATACAGTACAGACCAAAAGTTTGGACACACCTTCTCATTGAATTCAATTAGAAAGTGTGTCCAAACTTTTGGTCTGTATTGAGTACAGACCAAACGTTTGGACACACAGTTGTGTCCAAACTTTTGGTCTGTACTTTATTTGTTTAATAATAAATTGAAAATATTATTAAACATATTAAAAAAGTCAGAAACTACAGATGGGAGTTAGCAGCTGTGACTTTTGGTTTTGGTTTCCAAAAGGTTATTGGGACATAACATAAACATCTGACTGCAAGACTCAATGACCACACTTGATCTATGATCCATGTTCTCTAACCCAAAAGCCTCAACATCTGCTTCTGATCGGTCAAATACTGGAAAATGTGAAGTTTTTCCCTCCAGTGAAGAGACATTCAGTTTATAAATCTTAAAGGTCATTTGAGTCAGACACTAATAATATCAACGTATGCTTTAATGTGAAAGCATAACTACTTTTTAATTCCTTCATTCCCTTCTGGATTCAAAACTAGCACTACTATGAAATAACCTGGATATGTGCTCCTGTTTTAGTCCTTAAAGAAGCAGAATTGGTCAAAATAGTCAGACCTCAAAGAAACAAACAAACTCAGGGAAAACGAAAAAGGGAGCAACAGTTGCATCCTGAAATTCACCCAAAGATATGCAAAACTAGCTTTAAATACCCCCGGTTATAATAAACACATAGCTCTTACCTGGCTTGTTGTTTTGCATGTGTTTATTACAGAGCCAGTCAGTGTTAAAGCTAGTTTAGATGTAAAGCTGTAGCTCATGTTTTTGTGGGTGGTGGGGGTTTTTGCCATCCATATTTTTTTTAATTTGTTTCCACAACTGACTCAGAGCAAGAACAGAAAATATGCATTTATGTCAAACAAAAAGACAGAGACACTGTACTAAGTTTTGTCTGGCTAATGCTAATAATATTTAGTGTCACAGAAGGGAAATGTCATAAAGCATGTGTACTCAAATGTTATATGCAGTTTAGCTATTTCTTGTGCATTTGTATCATATTAATAGTATATCTCCATTATTACACTTGAACTGAACAGGACATACATCTCTATCACCTGTGTTAGCTGCTTTTAGGAAGGCTAGCTAATGGCAAACACCTAGCAGCTTAAAATAAAAAGCCAAATACACCTTTCAGCTATAAACTACGGTGTTTTATATTTTAAACCTGCTTTAACTAGTCGGTGCAGACGCGCTGAAGAGACGGGCAGAGGTCTGGCTTTGTGGCAGCCAGATGACAGCTACCTGCAGCGCTCATGTTATCAGTTGTCGGCTGCTAGCTAACGTTAGCTCGGCTGTGCTCCGTTCCCACCCGGGACAAGTTCACCCGGGCTAACTTTACTCACCGAGTGCCTGGATTGAGGAAACATCATGTCAGCGATGCGTTTCGCAGCGTTTCCCTGGTCTCACCGAAACTACAAGGCCAGCTGGCTAAGCTAGCTCGTCTCCAGATATGATTAAATTAGCGGAGAGGCTGTTGGCACATCGTACTCTGTCATCCTTTAAAACAACATCAGCTAGCGTCAAAGCGGCGGGAGAAAAGGAGCGTCTTCTGCTCTTTAGCAGGTTGCTAACGCGGTCTGAGGGAAAGAAAAGGCTGTTTCAAGGCAACATCAGGTATTAATGCTACGCCTCCCCGGGGAAAACCCTGGATGTTGACACACGAACCCCCCCCCCCGAACCGCTTTGAAGGCAGGAACAGCATCACCCGGAACACGAACTGAGCAGCGGCGGAGCGGGCGCCCCGTGCGACCACGCGCTGTATTAAACACAGGAGAGCGCGAGCTGCACTGACCAGGGCCGCAGACCGAACCGGTCCATCACCGAGGCTCAACCAGACTAAATATATAAAGTTTGGACACACCTTTTAATTCAATGAGTTTCCTTTATTTTCATGACTACTGACATTGTAGATTCACGCTGAAGGCATCAAAACTATGAATAACACATGTGGAAATATGCACTAAACAAAAAAGTGTAAAACAACTGAAAATACCCCTTATATTCTAGTTTCTTCAAAGTAGCAACCTTTTGCTGTGATTACTGCTTTGCACACACTCTGCATTTTCTTGATGAGCTTCAAGAGGTAGTCACCTGAAATGGTTTTCACTTCATAGTTGTGCCCTGTCAGGTTAATAAGTGGGATTTCTTGTCTTATAAATAGTCATGATAATAAAGAAAACCCATTGAATTAGAAAGGTGTGTCCAAACTTTTGGTCTGTACTGTATATATATATATATGCTGCTGTTATATGCTAATGTAAAAAAAATCAATAAAACATTAAATCTGTTCTTATTTTAGATTTAGTAAATTGACGGCAGTGACAAAAGCTCTTTATCCCTTTCGTGCCTAGTGGTCACTGCTACCTGAAAGCCATTTTCTTGTGTTTCTTGTGGATTTTTATGCTATAAATGCACACAGCCCACTGAAGTGGACACTAGTGCATTATGCAATACACAACTAGCCATCCACTGCAAGAGCAAGACATTTTTTTGTTAAATCCAATATGGCAGACGAGCAAAAAAGCATGCCGACCAACCCAGTCCTCCTTCTACTGTAGAGGACTCTTGCAGGTAAAAAAAAAAAATATTGTGATATTGTCAAGCAATCCCTAAAGAACAATACTACTGAGGTATTCGAATAGCAACTTTGTATTTGGAGAAAATTACACTTGATCACCTAGAAAAAAAAAATCCTAGAATCTTTTTTTTTTTTACAATTTCTTGTCCTACCATTTTTTAAACCTTAAGAAAATCAAAAACACTTTGGAAATAAAAAATCCTGACATAAAGGATAATAATTCATGCATAATTCAGTTCCACTTAGAAAAAAAAGATATCTACACAAAGAGGTGATTTTTTTAAATGTTTATATTATATTTTAAAAAATCATTGTTTGTACATGAGTAACAATATTGTAGGATAAATCCTGTCACTCCTTTTACACCATCTGTGTTTTCTAATCTGTCAGTCATGGATGAAAGGAGGGAAAAAGTGTGCTGGGTAATGAAGGGAGGGTTGACCAAGCATCATGTGAAAACTCACAAGGTTAGAATGACTACTGGTTCCACCACAAGTGGAAGTTTTTCCGCTTAACTTCAGCTCTGAGAGGAGATGGCTTTTGTTGCACAGTATGTTTTGCACATGCAGTAATAAAGGTTTCTACTGTGAACGTTTATAAACCTCTTAATCTTTGGATTTGTAACATTTGAGCTGATTTTCCTTCATTTACTTTCTTTTTTATTGACCTGTATACTATACTCCTTTCTTTGTGTGAGACACTTTTCTGAACATCTTAATGACATTAAACATGAATTTAATCAATTTAATTTAGAAATTAGATACAAAAGAAGTTGTAACCAATTTTACCAGCTTTTATCTGTCTGTTCAGTCTTTGCAGGTTCATTTTAGTCCAAGTTTTTTTATTATATTCAGGGTTTCCCTCGGAAAACTTGCTAAACCTGGTGCGTGGGGGGCAAGAGGAGTCTTTCAGCCTGCCACCATGTTTTTGAGTCAAATTTGTTTATAAAGTTGACAGGAAATTTGAACATATTACTTGATAGTTATGCATTTTTGGAAAACTGGAAGATTAATACCTAAACACCAACTATGAAGTCTTAAAAAATGCAATCATTTTAAAAAATCTAAGATAAATTAACAATGCTAAGCCTGGTGGTGGCACAAGTAAAGCCTGGTGGCTCGCCAGGCTTGTAATAAACCGAGGAAAACCCTGATATTAATCTGATATTTCATTCTGTACTGCTGTTTGACAGCTACAGATACTTTTTGCAAGACGGTACTAATATGATGCTCTACCGTGAGGCGTATAAGGTTGGGAAAAACAATATATTATGAAAATACACTGCTTTATAATTGATCTGTAAAGATAAACTGAATTCAAACCTTCAATAAAGTCATCTTCCTCTTGGTGACTCAAATTAATTTAGCTTGCTGCATATTTCTAGCTTTCTAAACTTCACTCTTGATCTTAAGCATCTTTAATTCAGCGTTTCCCCACTCCAATACCAGAAACTCATTCCATTTCTCCATTACATGTTTAAAATCTTGCATTCTTTTGGACCCTTTCTTACAAATTTATACATTTTGTGATAAATTTGCAAAATAAAAAAAGATAAACGTAGCGAACTCCAAAATCTTGCTTCTTTCTTTCAGTTAGCATAAAACCCACAGACACAACATCAGCAAGTATAGGAACAAATTTATTTCAATTTAAAACAGATACCTTGTCATTATGTTTCTCTCTTAGAAGGCGACAATGATCATAAGTCATGTTCATGTTTGAATGAGGATCAGGCAACAGTGGCTGAAACAAATACATGAAACAAATAAAAAAAAATATGGCAAGAGTTATTGTAAATCAATAATAACCAACTGATTGAACCCTGTTCAGCAGAAGGGCTCTACTTCAGTGAAAAACATCCAAGCCCTCACTTTCAACACAAAAACAAACACCACATGCAAATATAATTACAGTTTCTTTAAAAATACGAACAAAAAAAAGAGCAGATTATCTTTCAAATCAATCTTAAATACAGAATAAGATCTTGGTGTGTTCATAATTATCACTTTAGTCTCTGGTTTGTTTTACAAAGGGGAGCCCCCTCAGCCCCCGTCTCAAATGGTGGTCCTTCTGATAGCGACCACATCATTGGCACTTAGAGAGAGCCTGGCTCTGGAGGGTGGGGTTGGCACACTCAGAATAATACATCATTTACATGTTGGTTCAGATATAAAATAAAACAAAAAGGAAAAAAAAAAAAATCACGTTATACAAACCACTACATGATTGAAATTCAGCTTTTACTGGAGTGAGGAAACAAAAGTAAATGAAGTGGTCCAAAAAAAAAAAAAAGACAGTGTTCAGGAATTGTTTATATTAAATTAAAAAAAAAACGAGGAACAAGCTTTGGGCTGAGTGTCCAACTCTATAAAGATGTATAAGAGATAAGTCTGATTCCCTTAGTTTAATAGCAAGCTTTCAGAAACATTGTAAAGGGCCATCTCTCTTAACTCAAGGCAATAAATAAGTAATGTAGTGTGAAAGGAGGATAATAAAACATGGTCATGAGTGATGGGAGACTGAATTGCATCCCTCTTTCCTGCTTGGTTATGTTGAAATAATTACATGTCCAAAACAGAAAGGAAAAATGAGACTGCTAACTCGAACGCATCCACACCAGCAGCCACCTGAGCCTTCACCACGTGTCAGGGTTGTAGAGTCAAGTTAGCAAATTCATGGTCGGGAAACCGTTTGGGTGAGCTGCGCTCGGCAAAAAGTAGAACTAACACTAGTGATAAAACACTTGGTTATGCATACTGGCATCCTGATCCTCTCTATATGACAGCAGTCACAGCAGCAGTCACTCCTCAGCGTGAGGTTAGTGCCATTTTCTGCAGAGAAAATGGCAATGCCATACTGGTGCACTGTTGCATATTTTAAACCTGATTACATTGGAAACTAGCTCCGCCGTCTTTCCGCTGTAACAGAAAGATGGTTGAAGGATTATAAACGTCAGGTTCTGTTGAAGCGTTTTAACTCATTAAAATCTTTCCCGGAGAAAATAATCCTAGAAGCTTCATTTAGTATAAATCGGGGGCAAATGTCAAGATAATGGTTAGTCCGAGAAGAACAAAGAACAAAGTGGACTTCTATGGTATTTGTGATGGATGCAAACTATTTTATGAACATTTAAATCATCATCATCATCATCATCATCATCATGTAAGCCTTTGCTGGCCATTTAAGCAGAAGCCGATTACTTGCTTGGGAAATTTGAGGTAGCAGGCGGTGCGCCACTAATAAGCTTCCTGTGTGAAATATGAACTGAGAACAAAACATGTGAAGCATTTCCAGTCAGAAAACTAATGCAGTGGAAAAATTAGACCAGTGTTCACTTGACCCGTTTTCTTTTCGCTTCTTGATTTATACCATAATACTACTATGACCGAAAACACTTTACTTGTTCTGTTTTCAGTATACGATCAGTGGCAGCGCACTGCCTCCAAGCTCCATTCCCAGTATCCCTGTGTAAATAACCAATGCAAATAATGCAATAATGTTTGCATAAGCTACTGCCGTTTTGATGCCAACATGATAAAAATCCCCTTTGATCTTGGTTTAGCTGTTAGCTTGAGACTCTGGTACCAACTAATCCGAATTTAAATTAAATCAAAACATCATCTTGAAAACGACAAATAAGAAACAGATATTTTTTTCAACAAATGCACCATTCTTAGCCGATACCAGGTAACGCTGCAACCAACACTCTTCAGTGTGGACGTCGTTACTGTAGGAAGAAGTTAATAGGTACTACAAATGGTTACTGTTAAAACTCAGCCAGATGAAGCATAAAAAATGTCAGGATCTTATTAAACAGGAAGTGTACTTTGTACGGCTGTCTCATCGGTGAATTGAACATCAAGCCAATAAAGGGATGAATAGAAAAACTGATCTCCCGTTGAAAAGTCCAATTTGAACTTTATAAATTCACATTTGCATACAGTTCTGATGCTTTTGGTGCCGTTTTAAGACAACAGACGTCCACTTTGGTCTTAGTCTTGCAGTAAGCTTCACCAAGCAATATTGATTTTTGCTACATGAAAGTTCCTCCACTGCTTGTAAGATATCAACTTAAAGTCTCACTTCAAAAATCTTACACTATCCTTTTAGCTGGACTTCTATCACTGCTTTGCATGAATGTAATTGACTTCCACACAAAATGAAGAGATTTCTCAAAATTACATACATGTTATAGTGGGGAAGGAACACCGTAATTGATCTGTTCAGAAGGCAGGCAGTTGTTAAACTGCAGCACTTTAGTCCCAAAAAAAGAATAAAAAAGATCAATCTTTTCATTATCACCACTATTCGACCTCCTTCAGCTGCCATAAAAGCAGAAATGCACACAGGTTACAATACGCAACGACACCAGTATGGTCTTAATAACATCTCTTGGCTTACTAGCTACAACTCAAATACTTGGGGAAATCATGCAATACTATCCTGGTAGTAGTAGCAGTAGTAGCAGTGTCCGTACTGTTAAGCACCTCAACACTCCATGATGGATTACAAGCAACACTGCGATACGGATGCAAACGGAAATGTGGTGAGAAACCAGAGGAAATACTTAAAGAAAGCATCTTAAGTGTTGGTAAAAATGCTCTACTCGCACACATACACGCACCTTACAATTGTGTTAACACTCTGCCTTACTTCTTAATAGCACAGACAGCAAATAATCTCTTTCTAAACAAGTAGTAGTAGTAATAGTGGATGACTTGGTTCACTGTGGTCCTTTACTCCACTCCCCGCTGTCGGATGCACTGTGATATAGCCCTTAATGAGGATGAAGGGTAAATCACTTGTAGAAAAGGTCGTGTATGAGACCAAAAGAAAATATATATATATACATATATATATCTGCACTTCACTGGCACTATTCAAAGCAAGCCTCCAAAAACTGGAAATAAAAGCAAACAAACAAAACAAAACAAACAAAAAAGAAAAGTTTTATCTTTTGTTAAGTTACAAATAGCAAGCATGGACCTCAGAGGTCTTCAATCACTGATAAAAAAAAAAAGTCCACTTATTTTTGTACTGTACATTTTTCTAGGTATGTATTACAGCGCTGCATCTATAACCCAACGAGAAAAAAAAATTTGTCATTAAAAAATATGAAAAAAAGAAACATGTGAGGGCTCCCTAAGATATAAGATAAAAAGAAACAAACAAACAGCATTATAATGGATGGAAATGTAATGGCAAGTACATCTGGAAATGTCTATAAGAAATAGAAAGCAGAGATAAAGTTCTTACTATACCAGACATTCGTTGTTTTTTTTTTTTGTCGTTTTGTAATTTTTTTTTTAACAGCAGTTCAGACTCAAGTTAGGCTCTGCCATGAGAAAAGGAGCCCTTCAACATGACAGAAACACGAGCAGTCAAATTATCAACACCTTCATCCTGGTCCATAAATTATATAAATAAAAAAAATCTTTAATTACTCTCAAAATCATCCTTTCACCTTAACCGTGAAGATTTTTTTTTTTCTTTTTAGTTGAACCAGCCCTAGTTAGTTTTACTCTGAACACAGAGCTGATGCAGTAGTGTGGCGTTCAGAGGCTGTCTTTTTCTCCGACTCCCCCCCACCACCTCACTTCATTTCCTCAACACCATGTGGCTCTTTGAAATTCTATTAATCAAGTGAACATAATTCATAATCACAGTATCAATACTACCATAAATTCATAGGAGAAAACTGTATGCTAAAGAAAGTCTTTTTTTTTTTCTTTTCAAAAACCAAAGATGGTGTACCACAGAGCACTTGTTTTGTACAGAAGAGTTTTGTGTATATGTATTTACAAATATACACAAAAATTTGCAGACTTCAGAGTATTTTCTGTGAAAGGCGCATCTTCCTACCTTCCCCCTTAATTTAATTGCTCAACAAAACCCAACGTAAAAACAAAATATAAGAAGCACGTCCTGACGCCAGTGATGGCCGCGTCGCGTCAGGTAGTGTGATGTCGTCGGACATTTTGCGTTTCCGGCCGATTTAGCTACTCGCAGCTCAACTCCATGAATGAGACTGCAAACTTTCCAATGCGGGGCCCTTCGCCCCGCTGTGAGACTAGTGTTTTGTACTGATGGAGCGGTTTCGCGTGCTGCGTCATGTGGAAGATTGTCCCTGTAAATTCATACAGAATACATTTTGGAGGAGGGAAGCGTGTGATAAACTTGAACTTAAAAAAAATGTATATCTCCAAAGGATACTTATGTCAAATAAGTTGCTTTTTTTAAAAATTTTGCTAAATTTTTTGATACGCTCTCTGCTTTCATGCCCGCTTGACTCAGCCTGTGTAGTGTTAGTGTTTAAATCAGTAAAAATCTGCTAAAAAAAAACAATTTCGCCAACAGATTTTCGATGGATAAATATGCATTAAATTCATAATATACATTTCTCCTTTTTTGCGATTGTGATGCTCACACCTGGGGTACATTCATAGATGCGAGGCGATGACAGAATCCTCCAGTCCGTCCCTTTGTTTGGTGCGCGACCTCACATCCGGACCGCGTCGCTCTGGAGCATGTCTGTGTTCAGCACCGCTGGTTCTCAGATGATATCACCAGATAAGTCAGTCAGTGCCTTCCACACTGGCAGGAAAGGAGACAGGGTCAACACTGTGGGGCCCTAAGATTACTGTTTTCTTTTTGTTGTTTTTTGTCTCCACCGAAATTCATTGCCAATAAAAACTGCCCCAAGTACAAATGCCAAAGACAAAAAAAAAAAAATCCCTTCCAGTCGCCGCCGCAGAGCCCGTCTGAAAGGTTTGTCTGCCAAGCTCTGACACCGGGAGCAGCTTTGTAAGGGCCGAAGACTGATGCGACAAGCTGCCGAGAGAAGGAGGAGAAGGACGGAGCGGCTTTGGTGAAAGAAGGGGCACGATTCAAGGTGGGAGGACCTGGAAATACACACCGTACTGGACAGAAAAAAAAAATTGTTAAAAATTAAAATCAAAAAAGCAACAGTTCTGTTTGTGTGTGAATGAGTGTGTGAGAGCCGGAGTGCTGCGCTGTGCGATGCGTGTGGGGTTGACGGCACGTTCCCGAAAGAGGGGTGCGCTTTGTGCAATGGGCGAGGGGGGAGAAGTGCGTCGTGAGCACCGTCCCCACCCCTCTCACACCAGGTTGTACTCTTTCAGGTTGAGCTGTAGGATGGTGTCCTTGACGGCCGCAAACACAAAGCGGATGTTCTCAGTGTCCGTGGCACAGGTGAAGTGGGAGTAGATGATCTTGTCGCTGTCTGGGTTCAAGTCCACAAACATTTTGAGGATGAACTCCCGCGCTGCCTGGGCGTCTCTCTGGGGACCTGGAAATGGAGGGATGGGTAATGTGAATGTTTTGTTTTCATGAACACACAAGCTGACTGCTTAAGATAAATCTCGTCTTTCAGTCTGCCAACAGCAAGTCCTATTTTTGATCAAATCAGGGTGTGAAGTGGAGAGAAATGTATCTTTTTTTTATTGCCATTGTAAACAATGTCCATCCGCCATGTCTAAGAGGAATCATCAAATGTAGAGACGGAGCTAACTGGCAATTAACTTACACTTTACCCACGATGGACACAAAAAACCAGCAAGAGTACTTTAGCAGCTAGTTAGTAGCAGCTGCAACCACTACAAGGCGACTAAAATGTTTGCCTGATAGAAAAGTCCCACAAAAAAAAACCTCTACACACGAGATTAAATAGTCCTTCCACAACAAAATTTAAGACCTGTGATTAATGTATTTAAGGCCAACTTACATTTTTCTTTCAAATAAATTTAAGACATTTTAAGGCCTTCATTTTAGATACATAAATGTAAGACTTTTTAAGGATGCAAAGACAAGCTGGAAAACGTTCCATTTTACCATGTAATGGCCTCAAGACATGTAAAAAGTGTTTTGGTGTAATTAGACCAAATTTGAACATTATGGCCTACACAAAATGCTATTTGTGGAAGAATTTCGATACTGCACATCGCCTTGAACCACCTTAAACATGGTGGCGACGTGCTATGCGGATGCTTTTCTGCAGGAGGGAGAAAGAAGCTGATCACAGTTGGATGGATGGAGTCAAGTTCAGGTTAGATCTTTGCCAATTTGTAGAAAACGTCAAGGTTTGAAACACCCATGCAGGTTTGTTAGAGCGCCAAACAATTTATAGAAATGTGTTTGTAAAGCTTTACTGTCCACAACTAATAGCTTTTCAATGCAAAATCTGCATTTAAAAAATGCCCCTTACTCAAGGCTTTGGTGAATAGCACACGCCTCCAAATTGCACCAAGACTCATTTAACACATAAGCTGTGGCATTTTATAAATCGAAACCTTACAGGATTTAAAGGTTCAGTACGACTGGCTAACTGTGGCTTGGAAATGGCGCAGAGGATCATTTTGGATACCAGGAACTTGAGGAAAAACTTATTTGAGAAAAATCAGCATAGAAGCATTAACATTTCCATCTCACTTATGGTGGTTTTCCATATTTGCGAGGTCGTTAAAACCATTGTTCAGTCTAAACCTTGCGCGCAGGAGGTCTTTGGGAGACACTTTTGTTGTTAGTTTGGTCTGAAATATTAACACACCATCAAATTCAGGGAAGTAGTCCACCAAGTGCGAATAAGTAATCTTCTCCTCTAGTAGATCCTTCTTGTTAAGGAAGAGGATGACTGAAGAGTTTTGAAACCAGGGATAGGTGATGATCGTCCTGAACAGAGCCTTGCTCTCCTCCATGCGGTTCTGATACGGAAAGAAAAAGGAATCAAAAGACTCAAAACCGTCACAATTTTTACAAGAAAAATAAACAAGCAGAACTCTACATGGCCGAGCAATGACGACTTAAAAAGCATTCAAAGTTTGATCTTCCGTTTAAGTTCAGAAAGGCTAACAAAAGCAATCAGTTTATTCTTCCTCGCTTACCTCGTTGTCGGACTCCACCAGGACCTGGTCGTACTCACTCAGAGCCACAAGAAACATGATGGAGGTGACATTCTCAAAGCAGTGAATCCACTTCCTCCGCTCTGACCTCTGACCCCCGACATCCACCATCCTGGCGGTAAGACGAGGAGGAGGGAGGACACGTCAGAGAAATTTGTCGCAATTAGAGCCTCGTGGGGCTCAAATGTAATAGTATTTATTTTTAAGACTTTAGGCTGGGAGCGCTCAGGCAAATCAGAAGAAACTATTTTAGGAGGAATATTTTTGTTGTGCAGATGACTGTTTTGAATCCATCACAGTGCATTTGGTGCTATGCGAGGACATAAAAACACCAAATCAACAGGTAGACAGATCAATCGTTCTTTCTAGTCATAATGAGGCCTGGGGTGTCTGTATTTGGTCAACTGATTATCTGATTGAGCAAGATTTCGGCTTTTCCATTTAATGACATATTAATTGTTTTCCTTTTTGACTCTCTAGATGTTTGGCTGATGTTCTTTCTCCCCCATAACACATATAAAATCAGATGGGGACAAAAATGCTTCCTTCTCCCTTCATATTCTCATATTACATTTATTGCATCTTGGCAGTATTTTCAGCGCTTAACTTAAATAAAATGCGCGCCTCATCCAAAAACAAACAAAACATTTTTACTCCGTTGCATTTTTATTCTCTTTACAGTGTTGGAGACAAATGCACCTGATGGATTCAAACTCTTGACGAAATGTTGTCAAATTTAAACAATCTTACCCTGATGAGTGTTAAAATGTAATGCAGATTTCCTTACATATCTGCACCCAAACAGTAAGATTTAACAACAATTTCCAGTCTGCGTGAAAGGAATGCCGTTCATCTCGCAAAATTGAAATTTCACAGCTATGTTTCAAATGATCATATGGATGAAAATACGCTGTTGCTTCAAGGTAAAACTGCACTACTCAATCTGCAGGGAATCAAACTGTTTCACATTTCCATATTATACAAATATAATAATATGAATAAGCACAAATAGTGTGGCAACTTGGAAAAAAGCAAGTGACCTCTAAACCTAACGACTGGCTTGGTGACAGCAACTACCATCAACCGTTTGCAATAACTGCCGATACGTCTTTTTTTTTCTTTTTTAACAGTTCCTGGCTTTCAGGCAGACCGTCTGTCTACATCTGGCAGGGCAGATTTGCTCTACAAAGCAGATATCTAACGCAGGCATCTTAAGTGTGTTGACTTTATTAAACATGTGCTTGCATGACCGTCAGCCATTTAGATTACTTGCATATTTGTGCATGTGTGTCTGCATGACTCACAGGCAATAAGTATTTCATGTGTCTGTGGAAAAATACCAGTCAGATGAATATCTAAAGTGTGACCAGGCCAGTCCAAAGCCTTCGTTTTGGTTCCTAAAGTTTCTTTTTAGCCATTTATTGATGTCATTTATATTGTCATGAAGTAAGTGTCTTTACTAAGGTTATGTTTGAATCTAAAATCTTTTCAGAGGACAAAATAAATAAATCTGTAAGGAGGCTACTACTTTTCAGGGGATTGCATACTAACTCTTTGGTATTCTTATTTAGCTAATCAAAATACAGCTTAATCATTGAAACATAGCTGAACGTTTCATAGTGTTATTTTGGTTTCTTAAAATGAGCGGCATTCCTTCAGATCCGTACATTAGGGGTAAATCTTACATGAGTATCTTCTATGTATGCAGGTTTGCATGAGCTCTTGGGAAATTGAGCATCAAGGTGTTTCAGTTTCAAACCAGGTTTGTCAACTTTTCCCACAACAACAATTGTCAGGTTTCAGAACATGCATGGAAATGAAAAGTGAGAGTAAAAGATGTGGCACGAGGAGCCGAAAAGTGGGACACGGGAAGGATGGAGGACAGACAGAGGACAGGGAGAGTTAATAGTCTGGTGAAAGAAAGAGGGAGCCAGAGGTGTGCGGGAAAAGTTGATTTCGAGAACATGCAGGAAAGCAAACCGCTGACCACTGCCATGCACACAGAAAACATGAGGTTTTTTTTAGGTTTTCCAATGCCTCCCCTAGACAGTGTCACCCACTGCTCATCTTAATGAGCCCTAAATTGTAAAAAAAAAAAAAAAAAAAGGATCCAGTCAGATCCTTCAGGAAACCGCTAATGCAGAAAAAAAAATGCCTGCATCGCAATTAAATGTTTCCCTTTGTGAGTCTGTGCTCCTCCTGATTCGCAGGTGCATCGGCGCCCTCTGGTGGTGGCCCAGTCCACTGTGGTCCACAGAGACCCAGGGCCAATATAGGCCCTGCAGGACCTGCTGCCCAAAATAACATTCCTCCACAGCAGAGAGGACGACCTCGTTTCTTATGACGGCCGGGGAGGAAAAGAGGAGGAAAAGAAAAAAAACGAAAGAGAGAGAGAAAGAGGAGGCGACCCATTTAGAAAGACCGGGTGGCAAAATGTAGGACTTTGTGTTCATTTGCTGTTGTGTTTTATGTGCACTGTAGGATTCTTCTTGGTGGCAGCAGGTGACACTAAATTAGCAAGGACTTCACTTTCATGATCGCATGGAAGCATTTAGAAAAGCACGGGATTGGAGTGGGACATAGACAAAGTGTTTTTTTATTAATGGAGATGGATGAAAGATGTTTTTAAAGGGCCAACAGGAAAAAAGAAATCCAATGATTATATGGATATGACGGAAAAAATAAAACCCACTTGAGGTTGGGCCTCTTTCTACCTGAAAATGATGCTTTGCAAGTCGAAGGGGTACTCTATGATTCCTGTAGTGGGGATGCGCACTCTGAGTACATCCTGCTGAGTGGGAAGATAGTTGGGATCGGCAATACGATCCAGATCCGAAAGATAACTACGAGAAGGCCAATCAGGAAACGGGGGAGGAAAAAAAAAAAAAACAAAGAGGGAGAAAAAAAAAAAAAGACAGACAGGAAAACAGTTACATAAAGCGTGACAGGCAATTATCGCAAACCGCTACAATTCCAGGAAAGCGCTGATCAGTCCCGTAGAAAAAGCTTCAAAAAAAAAAAAAAAGACCACATCACAGAAACAAAGGAGTGTTAGTCTGTGCCACTCCTCCAGCAGTACTCTTTCCAGAAACCAAGAATATGCCCAAAGTTCAGCAGCACTAGCAGCAGCTTTTTAAAGCGAATACAAAATCTGGAGTCAAGTTACTGATGGGTTATGGCTCAGACGATGAGATGGTGTCAGTGACTGCAGCAGCATTTGGGCCACATAAAGAAGGACTGGGCATGTATGGAAACAAGATCCATGCAAAAAAAGGGACAGGAAATGTGTCATTTTGATCTCAATTTATGAGGCTTTTTTTTTCTTTTTATTTTTGCGCTTCAGTTCCACACATCATGATTTCCTGTGTAACCCTTGATATCCCTGTCCAATCCGTCTTTATCTGGGATTTTGTGGCTGCTCCCTACACGCTTCAGTGCAGCGAGGTCTGGCCTCAGGCCAACACGATTCTAAACACAAACCACTGATCTCCAATCAGATTAACTGCATCAGCTACCGTCCACATCCATAAGACAACTTGGTTTGTCCCGATCTATAACCTGGAGTCGCTTCACAGGTTTTGAATTTGTGTTGCAAAGTCGTACAGAAAGAGATGCACCGAGGAAACTGCTGGTGGCCGGAAACGGATGGATTTCGTGTTTTGATTATATATATACACTCAAATCGGATCTTTTGAACGCATCAGGTATTTTAAGGTCTGCTAACCTCAAAATTGTGCAAGTTGGAGTGAAGAAAATAAATCTGTTTAGAGGAAACACGGTAATGTTTTTCAAGAAACATTTTTTTGCATTATGATTAAAGTGATTTTTCTACAGAATCAAAATTGGTGTTTTTCACAAAACCGCAATAAAAGCACTTATTTGAATCACTTGTACACACGTACACAGCAACACGCTTATTTGTGGGAACTGGCTTCATTGGACAATGCGCAGCCACTCCCAAATATGAGGGCCTTGTTGTTCAATGCCTGAATAAAACGTAGACGTCTCCTCTGATGGCTGATGATGAGCAGCAGGCTGAAATATGAATATCTCTAAAGTGTTTACATCCGTCACTGCCACAATTTTTAATGGCTTACTAAGTGTACAAGCTTGTACAACTTTGATTTTAATTGCATTTCTTTTTAAATAGACATACCACAAATGCGAAATTGTGTTTTGTAGACATCAGCGGAAAATGGGAAAAGTTTTGCAAGCAGCTGCAATGGAAACGCAGCTACTGACACTCTTCAGTGTTGAAGCCTTCACTGAGGAAGAACAACTCTGATTTAGCTATGCAAGACCGTTTGTTCCCATTTGCCTGTAAAAAGCTGAAATCAAAACTTGTCAACTGCAAATTGACATATGGCAAGTAACTTGGAAAAAAAGTCTTGACAAAAATTCCCTTCTCAAATATTTAGCAGATATTTAAACTAACAACTTCTAGATCCGGCTTTTCTAAAATGACAAAACCATTGAAGTGAATGCTGCCCTTACAGTGGGTGCTACTGTGGGTCCCTGTTCTATCCCAAAGTGATCACACATTGCCCCGTAACTAGTCAGCTGCAGTCGGACGAAGAGAGGTGTGCCCTCCAAATCCAGACTGCAAATAAAACTCAAATCTGATCTTGGCTGGGCCATTGTTGTAGGCTCACTCTACAAACATTGAAATTAAACCAGACCCTGGAAAACGTAATGAAATATACTGTACTGCCAGATTGTATTTTGGGTCACTTTTGTCGGCTACAAGATAAAGGAGAAGGAAATGGATTGCAAAAAGGTTATTAAAATATACACAAGGCTCTACCCAAAAAAAAATGTGCAGTTGTAAACATTTTTATGGTGATCTAGTATTCCCACTTAATCTCGACTATAATATTATTCCTCTCTCAAAGGGTGCATTACATTTGCATGGACACCGCTAATTATGCAAATTGAGCGGTGACAACATTCACTGATTTTCAGACTTTCAGGACATTCAGAATTTCAGCAGAAAACAGGAAAGCAGAACAGAGCGCGGTGAAGTCGCTCCATTTATCCTTTTGAGTGTTTGCACCGCCTTCTGTCATGTATTTGGAAACGTTGGCAGCCTTTTGGAAATCATTCGCTTGAGGTAAGCATCCAATTTCCTAAAATATACACACACAGACTCCCGTTTCTGTAACGCTAGCCCAGCAAACCGCCGATACACAATACGAGAGACAGTCCAATGTGTCGACTAATCATTTCCCCTGTTGTAGCAATAAAACGTTGGCTTTAGACTGACTCCTGGCTTATAGGAAGTGATGTCACTTCTGGCCCTAATACACATAATTGATGATGTAGGAAAAATTTCAGATTTCAGAATTAACCAACATTAGCAGGTGAAAAATCCCAAAGTTTTGATATTGGCCACAAAAGTCTGACCAGTGCATCTCTGCGTACTTGCAATGTTCTCGTTTTTGATTGGGAGAGCAGAATAAACGTCCGCTCTTTCAGCTTTCTCGTCTCTACTCTGATTCACATCAGTGGTTTATGTTGTCGAGCCCCGGTGATGCTGCAGTCCTGGTGCTTTTGGGGGTACCTGAAGATGACGTTCTCCAGGTCAAAGGGGTACTCTATTATACCCGTGGTGGGAACACGGACCCTCAGCACATCCTGCTGGGTGGGAACGTATCCCTCCGCAGTCACACGGTCTATATCGCTAAGATAACTGGAGATATACATGAACAGTGTGGATAACTGTGAAATGAAGACAAATATGATGACTGACTCATATACTTTCTCACACACACATACAGAGAGAAAAAAAAAACATTTAAGATGCAAACACACATTGGAACCAAACTGCATATGAAATCAGATGTAATACAGCTAAACCACAACCAGGGGGCACTATAAAGTGACTCAATTCCCCCCGTGGTTGGTACCCTGGGGTCACATTTAGCGTAAGTTTACACTGCAGTACACCCAGTAGTACGGTTCAAAAATTTAAACCTTTAAATGTAGAATCATATAAATATATATACATTTATCCCTAATTATTTAGTAAAATTGAGTAAAATAACCAGAAGAATGTGGATTGGTATATTACAGAGAACCAATGAGCTTGATTCAGAGTTTTCTGTCCAGGCTCTGTGCTTTACAAACATTTTATATTTGGGGGAAATAAAATAAAAAATCATTCTTGGGTTTGGTCACTAGGCAGATTTAGTCTACTTGGGAGGTATTCTACTTTCTTTACTTTAACTCTAAAGTAAATATTGGGTTTCTGCTATTGGGTAGAAAAGGCTCAACTATTAGAGGCACAGCTGGTCTCGGCTGACTTTCTTTAATTATTGTCATTTTAAATTTGGAAAAGGTTTTTAGTTTTCTTCAAACCCCAAATCATGACTTTTAGGATTAACTTTGAGTTTTTAGAATACAAGATTGCAAAACTTACGTAGATTCAAATCCAATATCACACAAAGCATTTTTTCTCCCCTTAATCACAACCTTTTATGAGCCAATATGTGAGCTGTTGCACAGAAAGCAGCCGAAACACCCGTCATTCAATCTTATGAGATTCACAGCAGAAATTATGTGCCAACGTTTTCTACAAATTTTGTCCGTACACAAGTAAACAACTTTACTGCAATAATTTACAAACTGCATTATGAAGAAGTCCAAACCAACCATGCTGGCGTTGGCCTGGCTCATTGTGAGCACTTCTAGCTCTACGTGTAAAATCCTACACAGTTTTACAATCTTCTGCTCCGGTTGGGACAAAATGCGTCGCTGTCAAGAAAGACAAACACTGAAGCATCCAGAACATCACCGGTGAACGAAATGAACACAATCACAACACTGCACTTAAAGTGGCTGAATTTTAAAGCATACGCATCAATGCACATTCACACAGAAAGATGAGCACACGTACTATTTAGTGGAATCGGAGAGCTGGTATTCTCTGCGACGGTCGTAGGCCTCCTGGATTCCCGGATCAGCCCACAGGCTTTTAATAGCTACGACATAGTGCTGATCAAACCCATTGATCTTCTCAATATCCACTTCCTTCACAAGCATGGCATTGGCCTGGAAAGACACGTGTGAAAACAAAGAGACTAGGATTAAAAGAGGACATTAAGAAAGTCAACAGAGTAAATAAAAAAAGTCTCATAGAACTATTTTAATAAATTTTAACTGACGTTTTGCTATATGAAACATTGCTCCTACACGTTTTCAATCAAAAGTCCCATATCTTTCTAGAGTCCAGACACAAATTATTCAGTTTTTATGTTGCAATGAACACTTGAGGACAAATATTCTGTTTCGCCCTCAAATGTAGGGTTACTTTACCTTTTTTTAACATCTAAACACACTTGGATCATTTAAAGTATACAAAACTTGGGACCCCTTTACACCCAGTACAAGGCGTGAGGATTTCAAAACCAAAAAAGAAAGAAACCTTGCTATATTTTTTTAAGAGTGGATACAATAAATTTGTAAAAAAAAAAAAAAAAAAAGATATGCATTTTGAAATACTAAAAAGGGAAATAAAGTCTCAAAATTTTAACTTTTCTTTATGCTCAGTTTTTTTTATTATCCACAAAAAAGACTAAATTCAATTCCACACATTTCAAGACTGCGTAGGAACCGCTTATAAAGCCTTCCACACTGTCTGCCTGGACCAAGCAGGAAAAATCTAACCACCCACCAGGTCTATGTCCTCCAAATATCTTTCCGACAGACGGATTTTAGCATAACTTTCAGTGCCAGAAGTTGGTTCAAGGTAAGACCTAAAACATGCCTTCAACCCACGCAGATTACATTCAGAAAAAATGCTAGTTGATTGAGATTTAAATAAAAGGTCTGTCGCTGTGAAGACATTTTGTAAGGGTTTTAAATTAAATTAAATTATTTATATATATATATATATATATATACTGTATATATATCAGTGACTGGTGAGGGACTGACTTAATCAAAATCCTAAGCCCCCCTGCATGTTATTGTTAAAATACGGTGTTCTGTTTATTTGTGCTACCCATAAATCCGTCCTGCCTTGTGGAAATGCGCAGGCGCACATCGATGCTACGTCACATACTGCTTACTCGGCAGATTTCTTATAAATGCGTCCTACCTGTGGAATATTTTTTTCGTGCGTTTTATTTCATCTTAGATTGCGGTAAGCTTTATTTATTTTATACCTGGCTTTCAATAAGCTGCTGTATTACCTTATGTGTTTACTTTACATGACAGGCAGCTTATAAATGGCTTTTGTTTGCCGTCTGCAAAGTCGTTACAACTTTAAACAAGTCATTGTTTGGCGGCTAATCAGGACAAAATACGTTGTTTTGTGGTCTATTTTGTCCCTATATTTTAAAAATATTTTAGCTTAATTACACTCTTTTTTTATTATTAAACTTTTCTAAATAGATGTTGGTCCGATATGATTAATATACACTAATATTACTATACTGCGTAGTAGCCGTGTAATATTAGTGTATATTAATCATATTCTATCATTTCAGGAACACAATGACCTGCGCAGTTCAGTGGACACATTGTGGCTGCGCTGCATTTGATAAAGTCAGTCATACAACGTATTAATGCGCAAAAAAGAGAGTTGCGGTGATCTGCATTTGTCTGTGTTTAATTTAATTCCAATAAAAACGTGCTTCACCTGTCTGATACCGTTTTATTCTTACAAACACCGTTGTATTTAAAATATTTTTTAACAGGTAGGATATTCTAGTAAAAGGATTAGTCCCGTCACTCAAATAATGTTATCCAATATATTTAACATTAACACAACCCGCTATAGTTTTCTGTTTGTAAACATGACGGTAGCAGTTTTGGACCCTAAACTTATCCATCTATCCGCGCAACGGTAGGAAAATCTGACGAGGTAGCACTGCGAACAACATTGAAGCGCAAAACGACTATAACATGCCATCCACAGCCGCGGTAGAATAATTCTGATAACTCAAGGAAACTTGTAAATATCATTTAAAAAGTTTTTTTGTAAATCCCATTTTATTCCATAAATAAAACATATTTAATAAATCCTATTTATTCTATTTTATTAATATGTATAATACAAATAATAGAATAAAAGTATCCTTTGTTGTCCCATAAGAGCAAAATTGTAAAAAGTAGTAGCACACATATTCAAACCAAGATAAAAACAAGCCATAAAAACAAAAATACATTTTTCTATAGTATTAAAGACTAAATTATTCAGATTCCTTTTATCCAGTGGAAACAAAAACAAAATAAAACAAACAAAAAAAAAAATCAGGCAGTTATTTGCACTACCCTAAAGAAATAAAATATATTTTAAAAAAGCTACTCTTCTTTCCTCAATATACAAAATGAAAATAGACTTTTTGCATCCATTTTTTCCAGCAGCAGTATGCCTTCTTTAAGATGGCAGACAATACATTTTCCTTAAATGTGAAAGTAATTAAAGAAATAAAAAAACATTGAGATTTTCCCGTCGTTTCCTTCGGGCCAGCATTTACCCGGTTCTGTTCATATTTGTACGGGATCTTGAGGTTCTCGGTGGCGCGGATCATGGCCTGCATGGAGGTGAAGATGTTTTGGTAAACAAGCCGGATGAAGCCCCGCTTGTCTTCATCCGAGTAGCCGGCTCCATGGATGATCCTCATCTGCTTGATGAAGGTGCTCTTGCCACTTTCTCCCGTACCTGAACACAACGCGGAACAAAACAAAAACGAAAAGCAAAGTTACAAGAGAAGCCCAAATGGGTCAGAAATGAAAGCAGAGACCAGGAGTGAATTGGTTTCTCTAGAAATGCAACCAAATGTGTCAGAATTCCAGTTAACTGATATAAGTAAAGAGTTAATTGTTAAAATATTGTGTAATGGGCACTAAATATTCAATTAGAAAACAAGGGAAGTTGAGATAATCTATATTACATCAACTCTCCACATAATCTGCACTCACCAATAAAAAAAAAGGGAGGTTCTGTTTGATTTGGATCAAATTTCAAACATCTATGATTTGATGGGTCAGACATTTTAAGTCTTTTTTTCAGCATTTCTTCCATCACCCTGGCCAAGTAGTTCAGTTTCTCATGAAGTGTGAAGAGTCCAGAGGGAAATATAATGTCTTCATCCTCTAGACATGCCAGATCCTCACACAGACCCATTCAATCAATTAGAAAATAGTTGAAAAGTTTATTTCAGTTACTCAATTCTCAAAGTCAAACACATCATATTGATTAATTGCACACAGACTGATGTTTGCAGGCTTTTTATTTCTCATCATTAAATCGATTGTCCACTTACGTCTGATAAAAACACAATATTAGAATACCACTGTAGACCAATTAAAAAAAACATTTTAACACAGAAGTGTATGTTTAATGCCTGATTATTGTCAAGAGTTCATTTTATCTTGACAAGCTAGGTTAATTGGAACGGAATGGATATACAAAATCCCTTATATATCCATCATTGTTACGAACCAAATGATTAGTGAAGTTAAATCAAACCCAGTCCTTAATGTTGTTTAAGTTTACCAATTTCAAGGTAAGTCTAGTTGAATTCCATCCATCATCTAAACCCATTTACAAGAACCTGTTGGTTATCTCCAGCAGCCATTGGATGAGAGGCAGAGTAAACCCAGGACGATCACCAGTCCATCGCAGGGCAACACAGGACAAACATCCACACAGCTAACAAGGCATCTTGTTGTACCCATGACATTTTCCACACTCCTTGTAAGATTTGAAAAGTTAATTTAACCCTATAAGTCCTAAACAGAGATGATCCAGCCAAATTTGCAGCACCGTAATTCCACCACACTTTGCGCTATCTGAAAAATTCCAACAGTTTCGGAAAGGAGAGACGTTGCGCTTTTCAGTCAATATCAGGTTATTACGGTAATTTCACTCCCGCTGTAGCAGGGAGTGAAATTAATCTGAGGGGCGCTCTTTTAATAGACGGTAAATTACAAAAGTAACTTGCTAAATATTGAAAGTTCCAGTTGTTATGGGTAAATATATATTTACTCACAGGACATTTAAAGAACTGCCTACAATTAAAATAAGCAAAAGATATCCAGGGGGACATTTTAGATTTAGGACATAAAAGGTTCAATGAGAAGTATCTCTCAGTAAGAGCTGCATCAAACACTTATTTTACATTTTTTTAAAAAAGAAAGAAGAAGAAAAGAAAAAAAACCCCATTACATTACTTCTTAAAAATGCTAACTTTTTTGCATGTTTCTACTGTTAATTTGGGTATTTATCTCTGGTGATAAATTTTGTGTCTTTGAGGTCAGACAGCCTCCTTCCCATCACCTGAATGTTTTGCTCACACCACAAATTCAAAATGTTCAAAATGTTAGTTTTCACTTCCAGTCAGGAAAGAAACACATTTTGGTAAAATTTAAGAATGACTTTTAACCTATGAGATATTCCGAAATATGAGTAATTTTTTTTTATCTCAGCTATACAACTGTCATTTTCTCACTGGGACATAAAATATATTTATTTATTTCAGCACTGTGGATATGATGTTATTAGAATATCAAACGTTTTGTAGAGGTGCTGCTATTGCTGCAATCTATTGCATGAAGGAAGGCGTGGGCCAGCTACCAGTGGCAAGGTCCAACAGAGTTTTAATAAGTTACAGTTTCAAAACCACTAAAATATTCCATCAGATGATATCTACAGTTCAAAATCCTTTCAAAGAGATACCAGAAGCAGTGCCAGAGATCTCCTGCTGTTAGCATAAAATAGCGCAGAGCTTCCTGTCCTGGTCGCTGAAAAAAGGAAATTCATTTTTATTTGCTTGTGAGAGAGGAAAAATTCAACAGTAAATACTTCAGGGTGTAAAAATAGCAAACGAAAGAGAATATGGTGGTGGCAGAATCATGGTGTGGGTTATTATTGGTCACTTTATTTTCAATGAGCAATTAGCAGCATGTGTTTTAGTTAGCCAACAGCTTAATCTATATTTTATCTTTGTATCAAACAATAACAGTCAATATATATGTGATATTATTACAGCAGCGATAAAACTCATTGTTGCTATTCTGTTCACTTGTACCAAAAAGATACTCAGTGAACGGCACAAATAAGCAGCAACAAATAAACTCTTCTTTAAAATGTCCAACCTAGTCAGATTTAGCTTTTAGGAAATTCCTTCTGTTAAATGCCAAGTTGATTAATCCAGTTATGATGACAAATATGTCAAAGCACCCTTGTCTGATGTCAGGAAGTAGTCCTACAGTTTGGTAAGTGACCAAATTAAAAAATACTTCTAGGAAGAAGACATGAGTGGAAACTGAGAGCTAACTGGATTATGATAATTAAGACAACTAGCCTCATTTCCTGGATACAACACTGAGCTACAGTACAGACCAAAAGTTTGGACACACCTTTCTAATTCAATGGGTTTTCTTTATTTTCATGACTATTTATAAGGCAAGAAATCCCACTTATTAACCTGACAGGGCACACCTATGAAGTGAAAACCATTTCAGGTGACTACCTCTTGAAGCTCATCAAGAAAATGCAGAGTGTGTGCAAAGCAGTAATCACAGCAAAAGGTTGCTACTTTGAAGAAACTAGAATATAAGGGGTATTTTCAGTTGTTTTACACTTTTTTGTTTAGTGCATATTTCCACATGTGTTATTCATAGTTTTGATGCCTTCAGCGTGAATCTACAATGTCAATAGTCATGAAAATAAAGGAAACTCATTGAATTAAAAGGTGTGTCCAAACTTTTGGTCTGTACTGTACGTCTGCCTAAAAAGGTGACAGCAGAGGTTGCATTTATTGAAGAATCTCTCCTAAAATCGACATTTTTATCCACCATATCTGGTTGTAAAACAAACGAGTGGCGTTTTTATTTATTGTTTTAGAAAAATGGGTTTAAGCTGTTTGAGATTTAACAGCCCCCATACTCTACATTTTGACTGGAAACGCCACCCTGGGGACATTTAAATAATACAAATAATGAAGAAAAAAAAAAAAAAAGTCAAGCTGATGGCATTTCAGTCCTTACTGAGATCAGAAAGGTTCCAGCACATCCATAATAACTGCAAAACCGAGAGAAGACAAGGTTGGGGAAAAAAAAAAAAACACCATACACACACACTCATCTCACCACCACCTACATTCAAGGTTTTTGAAGAGCAGCCATATTTTGGTTACTATAGCAACCCCTCCTCTGTCTTCCTCGCTTTTTCGTTCCTGCTTTTTTTTTGCTTCTTTTTATAAACCCCTCCCATCCGCCCCTACTCTCTCCTCTCTTTCGTTGCAGACAGCAAATATAACTGAGAGCACCTGAGGCTCGCTCTGTGCTCTTCATCTTCTGGTGCACCACAGAGAACAAGAAGAAGAAGAAGAAGAAGAAGAATGAGTTACAATCCAATTAGATGTTAAGAGAAGGGGAGGGGCGGCGCTGAGATCAGCAGTATCCATGTTCGCGCAAGAATAAGTACTTTCTATCCCCTAAAACTCAAAGTTGGGCCTCCGAGTCCCTCTCTGTAGCAGCAAGTGACTCCTCCTCCTCCTACAATCGATGCACTGCAGTAAAGGCTAACCACTGATGTTTATTACTACTGCAAACCAAACATGAAGAAAAAAATAATAATAAAAAAGTCAAATACAGAGTGTGGCATTGGCTGCATCCTGCTTCTGCAGAGGAGCAACAAGATCACTCCTCAACTTACTGTCTGATTTATTTCTCGTGACCCCGTCACAAGATCTCCCTCCGCAGCGTTCTCGTAAACGTCGTGTCCCCCTTTGACCAGAGAGCACACTGCGCGCCTCTGTCTTCCCGGTTTCCTCCCCACGCTGCGCCAGCCGCAACCACTTCCATGCCCCTACCAACTCGCTACCCTTACAAATCCACCCCACCAACCCCCAAATCCGCCCCAACCTCCTGCTCCATTTCATCTCAACCCCTCCTAACCTCCCCGAGGCAAGAAATATGCCTCTCCATTCTCATCCCTCTCTGTCAAGAATTTTGGATACTCATAACTAGAATCAATCCATTCTTTTTTGGTGATGACCCAGAAAAAGGAGGTCACCTTTTAATAGCTCAAACACTACTTTGGCTTGATAACGCCTTCTGTTCCGAGCAGCCAGGAGTGTGAGGGAAGAGAGGGAAAAAAAAAAAGGAGAGGGAGAGAGAGCTGAGATTATGTCCCAATGCAACAGTGCAAGGTACATAGCACAGCCCACACACCAACACCAGTCTTTTGTGAAGCTACAACGTTTCCTGAATCACATAGACGTGGACGAAAGCAAAGGTTTCTATTATCATTCGCTCCAAGTACCCAAATGTCAAGGAGTTGGTCAAAGAAGAATTGCATTACAGTAATCCATGATGGAGCAGGTTCTGAACACCTGGACCCTCTACCATGAGGCTGGCTTTCATAAGTCTTTACATAACTACCGATGTCAGTTTTGAATAATACCTGGTAGAACTCGCACAGTGGTATTAAATACAGCGGTTTTAGATGAGTTGATGTCTGGAGAAACTTTTTTTTACCTCCCACACACACCTCAGATACAACGGGCGTGATGTTTTTAATCCCAGGGCAGATCCTGGTACCAAGGAATACAGAGGGGTTTACTCAATAAATGTTTTCATTGTACCATTCCTAAGCTTTAAAGTCAATCTAATGAGAGGTTTTTCTGGCTGTATCAACCACAGACAAGTTGTTGAATGCTTTGCGTGGCCATCGATTGAAAAATTGCATAAACTTTACATGGCAACCTTGGTGGTTAATGCAACTACACATTTAAAGAAAAAAAAAAAAACAAGGGTGCAATTTTTACTGATAGGCCTTTCAAAAAAGATAGAATGGTATTCTTATGTTTTAGATTTACTTTTTTTGTTCCATTTACATATTGTGTGGGGGGGAAAAAAGTTTTTGTAACTTTAATTTAAAAAAAGAATTTCTAAGCCTGAAAAAAATTCAAAAATTTGTGATTTCATTGGTTACTGCTTCTTCGGTTTCCACACTACACCTATCATTGTTCTCAACGGCAGCAATAACAGCCAAATTGCTTTCTTTTTTTTTTTTGAAAATGAAGAGGAAAAATGTCCATGTCGATACCAAATCAGACTAAATTTTTCCTGTTCAAGGTCGGAAAGGATTGCCAAATCTTTTCCACAATTTCTCAGCAGCACAGGTCCATCTGTGGTACACAGAACCAGTCGCCTTCCAGGACAACGTTCACAATAAGTTTAATTATTGAACAGATGAACATCTGGAATCTGTGTCTAAGGATGAATCAGACTTTGACAAATCTTTTCTTCATATATTTCTTTTCTTCTTGGCTGATTTTGTTTGATTTTTCAATTATGTCACTAGAAGCAGTGTGTTTAAGGTCAGAGTTTCAACATTTTAAATTTCATACTTTTCCACGGTCAGATTTCTAGACTTTTTTTTCTTGTTTTTAGTATAGATTATTAACCCTTAAATTCTTTAGTAATAAATGACTTTTATGTTTAGGTTCCACAAAATATGAACCGAAACAATACTGAAATTAGTTTCTCATTTTCATATTTTAATATGCATCAATATACAGTGGAAATGGTCTTAGTACTAGTACAGAAGCTAACATTCACGCTCTTCTTCATCTCATCTTCAGAAGATTTAGCCAATCAGCACCAAGGCAGAAGGTAGAGATTCTGGATTGGCTGCCTAACCACCACCAGTGGTCCAAAGTTGCACTGTAGTTAATCTGTAATCTTTTAGGTATTTTATTTATTTTTCATTTTCTTTTCTGTTAAATAGGCTCTAGTGGCCTTTATTTGACAGTTGTCAGACAAGAAGTGAAAGGTTGTCGGGCCAGGACTAGAACTGGAAACGGCTGCTTCTGTGATGGCCTCCGTATATGGGTTGCGTGCTCTACCCTACTCCACCTTCAGAAGACGCTCTACAAGCCCAAAAAACAAAAAAAAGAGAAAAGAAAAATTGACTTTTCTGTAAATCTGAAGTTATGTCCCAAAGAAAAATATAGGCAGCGGTTAACTGCGACTGATTTTAACCATTTCGTTTTAATGTAAAGTGACTACTACTCCAATCAGTTAGTAGTTTTAAGAATGTCACTATAACTAAACACTTCTCTCATATGGCACAGCAACTGGATAGTCCCACATAAAACAGATTTCACTGATGAGAAATCTCGTGGCGAGTCAATATCACGCAATCTCATTACACCCCTACAACTCTTTCCCGCTGATTACCTGGCGCCTGCCTGCAATACCTGCCAACGCTCTCTATGCACCAAAGATTATCATGGGAAACCCGCATGCAAATACACACACAAATATAATACGCCACATTCAGCAGTGGTGGCTTATCTCAGGTTATGAACTGTCCACTCAGCAGGATACATGACAATTCAATCTCAGCGAGGGGAACGGACTTGCATCGACACGGCAGAGGTGAAAGTGCCAACAAACCTCGAAACTGGGCTTGAGCACGTGTTGGCATTTCTGTCAGCACCCTGGAAAATCACCGTGCGAGTCAGAGGAAGAAGAGGGCTAACCAAAATGCGGCGTGGGTCCCAATCTTTAAACCATTGAGGAAAGTGGCCTCTTTATGGCACACAGAGAGAGGAGTCTGAGCCAAGACAGCCTGAAGCCCACAAGACACCACCTGCCTGACTAAATGTACCACACACAGACTCTGAGGTCAACCTCAAGGCATGGATGTTACCTCCGCTGCGATGGCCCACTTCTCCTCAGTCATGACCCGGGCCATCCAGACCACACCAAAACCAACAAACCTGCACACGTAGCGACGCAGAAAAAGAACCGTTGCCGCTTGCCGTCAGAGTCTGTTGTGTTTATCGCTGTCTGGATGTGCTGGTTTGTGCGGACGGCTCTGCAGCTGCTGAAAGATCTGCGCGCGTGCATGTCTGTGTCTGTCTGTGTGTGTGTGGGGGGGGTGTGTGGGTGTGTGTGTGTGGGGGTGTCGGAACTGTAAATCGAAGATACATGCTGGAGCTTGTGCCACACACAAACACATGCATCAGAGAGTAACACACTTGGATTGAATCACCTCAGGATCGTCTTGTCTGCCGAGCCACCGAGTGTCATTCTAGTTAAGTGGGAGTGGGTGAGCAAAAGCAGGATTCAGAGGGCGCAGCAGCGGTGTGTTTTACCTGTATACCTCATTAGGGGCAGCTATGCCATAAATTGCTCAAATTATTAAAAGCAAAAACAAATTTAGCGTTCAAAATAGGGGTGGGCATTTATCGTATCGTTTATCGGGATAAATTTCTTGTCATGATCAGATTTTCAATTTTAAATTCCCATTAATAAATTTGAGAAATCCTCCAAAACTGTCCTTTTTGTTGGGATTGTTAGTTTTACTATTCTCTTCACTGCTTGTTCAACAAAAGTAACAACAGACATCAATAAAATTTAAAATATTATATGCAGTTGGTGTGACTGGTGTCGCATAAAGAAGTGCACTATAAATGGGTTTTTCAAAAGCACTATTTGGCTTTGTGGGGTGTAATACAGATACCTAAAAAAGTAGTAATAAATAGTTCTTATCGTCACTTTTATCGATATCACAATAGCACCAGAATGTACCGCGATTACTCTTTATGCCCCCAGAGCAAAAACAGAAAACAGATGAATCTGCATGTCACCTGATTGGAGCATACATGGACGAACATGTCTGCTTATGCAAACCTGACTTTAATATTTCTAAGTTGATGCATGGAGCCTCCGTTTCCAAAGTGATGGGAAGCGCTAAACTTTGCAAGAAGCCACTGAACGACAGAAAGAGAGATGTGAAATTCAACTCCAGCTTTAGCATGCTGAATTTGATCCTCTAAAACCCGTAGATGGTTTCAAACCACAAAGCAAAAAAAAAAACAACAACAAAAAAGCAACAGGAAAACAAACCCATGCACATTCATGCATTCAAATATGTCGTCTAGGAAAAGTATTCACACCCATTAACTTTTTCAAATTTAGTCGCACTACAACCACCAATTATTAGCTGATCTGTGAAAACCTAAGAGGTTAACTTGAGAACGCTAGCAAACGATCAACATCATAAAGAACATCACGTCAGGGGGAAAGTTGTGGAGAACATAAAAAAAAAGGTTAGGTTATAAAACAATATCTTGAGTTTTGCCAAAAGCCACTGCTGAGATGGCAAAATCTCAACTTTTACATTCGAACTCCACAGATCCAGACTTTAGGAATTTTGGCAATAGGAAAGCTATTGCTGAAAGAAAGCAATAGTCCCATATGAAGTTTGCCACAAGTCATGTAGAAAGTTGGTGTTAAACATTTTCCTCCACAGTGGAAGATGGTAATGGCAGCATCATACTGTGGTAACATAATACAGGAATGCTGGTCAGAGTTAATTGGAAGATGGATGCATCCAAAAGAAGACAAAATGCAAAAAAATGAACATTTACATAAAATATAAACTGATATTTTTCTCATTTGACTCTAAACTTCGGTAGGTTTATTTATTTTCTATCGCTAATTAGAACAGGTTGAGCTAACAATTCAAAAAACACAATATGTGGGAAAACGTTTAGTGTTCTCTGCAAAAGCTGCAACTAAATTCAACAAACTTAGATTTAGATTTCTGGACTTCCAGTGGAGCAATATTCTACTACGCACATTCAGTGTTGTAAAAGCCATGATGCTTTTTTTACGCCTTTTCATTAAAGTCATGATGTTTTTTAAATTAGGAATAACAAAAAATGGCTGCTGCTGCTGCACTTGGTTGAAGATTAAGTGCCAAGAAGTTTAGTTTTGATTAAAAAAATTTTTTTTAAATGAGACAGACGTCCTTCTAAATATAAAAAAAATATGTAAAGGTAGCATCAATTAAAAAAAATATCCTATATTTTTTCCAGATTATTAAAAAAAACTGGAATGTTGCAATAAATGTATAGCCTGTTCATAACCAATGGAAAAATCTTTGGCTTTAAACCAGTTAAACCCGTTTTCCAATAGACCAGCTTTATGCATTTTTAAAAGGCATCCTGTCTTATCTTTAGCCAACTCTGCAGATTCTGTCAGATCCAAGTTGGGATTCTGGATAGCCGAGTCCAAAACATAAATATCACTTCCAGTCAAAAATTAAACACCAAAATCACTTCTTAATAGCAAAATGACACAATCAGTTGGAGAGCTTACTTTGAAAACACTTTCAGGATTTTTACAGACACATTTATTCACCCACTTATGCCAATTATCTCTCTATAGCATAGAGCTAGTTCTGACCATGTAAAGAGCTCTGCAATACCCAACCATGTGCAGGGCTCCAGATCCACTGGCATTAGCAGCTCTGTACACACACACACACACACACGCACACGCCTGCCCACACACCCACACACACACAGTGAGCAGAAGAGTTAGAACATCCCCCCTTGGCCATATATGATCAAAATAAGACCGCTTGGCAAGAGTAGTGAGTTCAGAAAGAAAAAAAAAAAAAAAGTCAGCCTACAATCTGATCCTCTTCCTGGTTCAACCAGACTGTTCATCTAAAACACATTTTAACCAAGGCAACAAGGAGGATCACATGCAACAATAAAACCAGAGAATTAAAATATGTAATCTGAGTCAATGTTTGAGCAATGCGGTGTGCTTTTAAGCCTTTGATCACAAAACATCCCTTTCTAGCAGCATCCACGTTTAAATGTAATACTTTGCAGGTTAAAAAAAAAAAAACGCAGATGAGAAGCTAACACCGGCTCGCTAACTGAGCTTTACCTCAAAAGGTTTTTGCCCAAGCATCTCACCTTCCCGACAGCTCCAGCAGTCCATCTACCCAAGGCAGCAAAGGCCGCAGCTTCTGGCTCGCTGTGTTTTGACCAAGTAGAGGCAAATTACTGCTCTGTGGAGCAGGATTTTGTCAGTATGGCCTCATATGGCACTCCGTAACAGGCAGCCAGACTGCGGGCACTGCTTCACTCAAGACAGAGACGATATCTCAATATACGCAGCTGCAATGGTATTGTCAGCTTAAAAAAATACATAAGGAATCCGTCAGCTCTGGAAAAATATTTGAACCTTTAGAGACGAAGGTTTGTCAAAGGAATTTCACTCTTGTGCCCCGAGGTAAAGGTTAGCAACGTGCAACTTAAATTTTTGAGTACTTACTGGTTATGTAAAATAAGAACAATAGAAAGACTGAAATGGATCAAGCTTTTTGTTTGTGTTGATTGTGCAAACTTCATTCCTCACATTTTGTAGACGTCCAACTTCACATGCACTGAAAAATCTGCAGGTCGATTTTCGACTTAATGGCCGATTTTCAGTTCGACTGACCCAGACTAATGGTTAGCCGGTTGGAAACTCAAATCAGATCTTTTTCTGATCAGTAAATGCACCGTAACTACGCAACTTTAGGCATTTGAAAACTAGGTCAGTGTTCACAACTTGTGACGCTAACCTCGCTAATAAGTAAACCAAGCTAAAAGAATTTTAGAAGAAAGTCATTTTGTCACTGAGATTGGAACTTAATACACCTTTAAGTTACAAAGAAGAGAAAAAAAACAACACTTTTGACTTGACTTAGACTCCAGTTCATAAATTAAATGTTTATCCTCAATTAGTCACTACATTGCTTCGCTTGTTGTGTTGTTGTTTTTTTAGTGTACCATCATGTTTAATGCTAAAACTGGATAGATTTGACTTATAATTTTTATAATAATATGAAGCAGCTATTTTGCTTGCTGAATTGTAGAAATAATTCTTAAATGTTCCAAGTGTTACATGCAAAGAAGCGGTACAGGTCTGCATTGCAGCGCTGTACATAAATTACATGGATTTCTGAAATTAGAGGCAAATTGTCTTTGATTTGCAAAGAACAACTAGTAATTTCTCTGCTTCGTTTCAATACGGTAAAACACTGTTTTAAAAAGTTTTACAAAACCTGTCGATTTTAGAAGCTGGCTGTTAATCTCCGATTTGTGCATTTCTAATTGGGTCAAAATCTGAACTATTTCTGCAAGTCAGAACTGTATTTAATATACATACACAACAGATAGTTTAAAAAGGTTTGATATTTAGGAAGCCTTTGTTTTAGTTTCAACAATACAAATTATTTCCAATGTTTCCCTATATAAAAAATTAAATGTAGTCTCATCTGAAGCTAGTAATCAATAATCATTTTATTAAACCCTTTTTTTTTTTTTACATTTTAATAAGTTAATAAAACTCCATTAACAGTTTCAGCCTCCAAAGTGAGGTCCAAAATAGACTCTCCTCCATTTTGATGTACTAATAAGTCAACAAGGCGTATCGTATCCAGAACTGAAGTACTATTCATTTACGGACACCATTTTTGTAATAGTATATGAATTATCAGCAAATAGGTACTTATTAACAATTTTAGCTTTACCCAGTCATTAATAAATGAAATTATTGCGCAAGTGCTACTGCAGTCAGCTGTAACACATTATGTACAAACTGTGCATACTTAACTAGATTAAGCTGTCGGGAACATTCTTGCAAGATCAGCTGAAATGAACAACAAACTGTATCTCCTGTACGTGTGCTGAATTTGCCGAGTAGTGTAAACACAGAAAACCTCAAGATTTACCCAAGAAGGCGATTGTTATCAATGTTCAACTCCAGTACAGTCGAACACACCTGATGACTGCTCTGTGGCTCGGTACGGCAAGTCTAAAGTGGAAAGGGTCACTGGTCTCATTTCCCTTGGGCAAGACGCTGTAACCCAATCGATACGGCGGTCAGGGCAGCATCTTGAAGGGTGGGCGCCGACAACAGAGCAGATTCGCAGCTCTGAAGAACTATAAACATCGTCTCAGTGTGGCACATGTGGTTAAACACTCGGAAACAGACATTGTCCTGTCCTCTCCGTGAAGAAGGCAACTCACTGAGGGTTGAATAATGCCAGAGGGGGAATAATAGGAGTCAGTGACATCTTAAAGTCTGAGCAGCAGATGTGTTTAACCAAGCCTATTAGAGCCCGGACTAATCCTGCCTTACACGTCCTTATCCAGGCATTCACCAACAAGACTTAAGTCACACTGAACGATCCACTTATGCCGTGACTAATTGCAGCTCTTGCTTGCTCTCTGCCTTTCACCCTGACACTTTGATAAACGTCTTCTATTGCCTGTCATCAAAACCAGGGTTCATTCGGAGACACAGGCAGAGACCAAAGCACAACACCAGAGAAAGAAAGTAATATTGAGAGTTTAGATGTGGCCATAGGCAGGAGATGAATAACAGTATCGAGGCATCAACCCCTCGGTGTGGCTGTGGCATTGATGAGTGGGTCATTTCAGGTAAGAAAGCGTGAATGTCGTCGTTCACGCAAAGCGTCGTGGGTTATAGGAATAAGTTGCATATGGAGGTTTTAAAAAGTTCTCCATTAAATCCTCACAGTTCAACGTGAAAAAGAAAATTATGCCGCAATAGAACGTGCTGGTGCGACCAGAACCTTCTCTGGTTGAACTGACAGAAGGTTGTTACGTTTGTCTCTACCGTATGAGACAAATTTGACTGTTTGTGTTTTCAGCAACTGGATTATTTCCAATCGTGACAAGAATGCCATCCACTAAAAAGGTAATTCTGTTTTTAAGCAAAAGTTGATTAACTAAAGGGAGAATAATTTGTTAGGCATATTGGCAAAAACACAGATTTCATTAACTTGAAATCTGCTACTAGACTTCAATGTTATTTCCAACCCAAGACACAAAGTCAAACATGATTTTAGCAATATGTTTTAGGAAAACTAACACTCTGTTTTTAGAAATAAAGGTTTCACAAATGTCATTACACCTTTATTAATGAAGTACTCAAAAACACACAGTTGGCTGAAGTACTGTAGACCAGCAACCACAAAGAAAGAGTTAAAATAAAATAATAAAATCACCAAACTTGATCTGTAGCGGTGTAACAATGAACAATTGATATCTTACATACTTTTGGGAAAACTAGGAAACCTCCCACCCTGAATTTCATGGGAATAAATGTGTCACAAACTGTTCGAAGAAATCTGGACTCAGAGTGGAGTCATCCAAGTCCAGGTTTGACTGGTCCATATATTGTAGGATTTATGTCATCTTTTGTGCATGTTTACCCAATAAATAAAGTCTATAAAGATTTCAGAAATCTCAAAATGTGTTGTAAAGAATCTGTTAAGTGTAAAATTATCCCGTTCTTGTTTGACCAGTCTAAGAATATTAAGATTTCAACCTAGAAATGATCAAATACCGCTGCAATGGATAAAAAATAATAATAAAATAAGATAACCGTTTGGTGCTGGTAGAACGGACTTCAGTGTCATTAACAACTAACGGTTAGTCGGTCAAGATATTTACTTGGTGCTTTGAAAAGGACATTACAAATATGTATATAAATATCAATGGTATACTCCCATATATTTTCTTCTACCAAGTACTCAAAAATGCTGCCAGATTAAAAAAAAGGTTTCTTGAGTTTGTATGTAACCAAATGTTGTCCAAGTCCAACTCTACTACCCAACAGCAAGGCAACAACTCAAGAACTACTTCCTTTTTCATACCAAAATAAGAGTTTTAAAGAAAGTGTGTTGAGCTAAAAGCCTTCACATCCAGTGCCTATAAAAGCTATTTGCATTAATTTCACCATAAGGACGGTATTTATCACTTTGACAGCAAATACGTTTTAATTCTGTAAATTTCTTGACACATCATCATGATGGACACTTATTAACAGCCATTTTACTCAAAAATAACTTGGAGATTAAATTATAATAGGAATAATTATGGCTTTTCACTCTTTAAGATGAGTAATTAGTTTGTGTAAGATCTTTGTATATCTAACGTGACAATGAGAAACCCTGGCATTTTTCCTCCAACTTCCCATATCATGAGAATCTCACACCAACCCATGCACAGTAGTTCCAACCCGTAGATGTGTTGAAATCAGTCCCTCACAGACAGTCTGGCAAAAACCCAAAATGATTGCAGCACACAAGCTTTCAAAAGCACAGCAGAAAAGCAAACACCTCTTTCCAGATCCTCTCACCTCAGCAGTGAGGTAGAGGAGAGCGCCACAGTGGTCGAAATGTACGACATTAAACAGAATGTGCCCCATCAATGGTATGGCTCTAGTGTGGCCTACTTTACTGAGCTGAGGTATTCAGCGGGGAAATAAAGGAGACACACATGTCGGATAACCAGGACTGCTTTTGGTGGGTGAGAAATGGGAGCAAACGTTTTGAAACTAAGGGTGCAACCTAGATAATTCTAATTGTCCTAAAAATGGCCACCTGCGTCCCCCACCTCCTCGTTCCCGCCTCCCCAGCAAGTTTCCCACATTCGACGATCCAAAAAGGTGCTTGGCGAGTGGCTGAGTGGCTGAAGGAAAGGAAAAAGGGAAACGGGTGCATTTGTGATAAATCGCAGCCAAATGTTTCTGTGTCCACAGAACTATGAATCAATGCAGTGGAGCTCAACTTATTCAACAGCAGCTCCCACCTGCCCACACACCAGCTATAAAAATAGCTAACGTACTCAGCTAGACTCCAGGACGAGGGGGCAAATCCGTCAGAATCCTTGTCCTCCAGAAGGGTAAACTCTGTGCAACACCATGCTTACCGAACAATAACAAGAAATGCAGCGGTGACCAACTGGACACCCAGGAAGGTCTAAGTGAGGGAGCCAAAGCCCTTTTCTAGTCATACAAATGTTACGCAACATGTTGAAGGCAACTCAAAGCTGCTGCGTTTTTTTTTTTTTTCTTTTTCTACCCTCCAGACTCCATTAGGTTTCTAAGTGTATGTGAATCCATCTTGAGCTCTCACATTAGAGATGTAAAGGCCGGAAGCTGCACAAATAATAAAAAAAATTAATGAATGCAACATGGAACGGAAGTCCATTCAGAACAACACTCATGGATAAACAATAGACATCCACTGATAAGGCTTTTATTGGCTGATACCAATTTAAAGTTTTGCCTAATGCTCCCCGCCCAGCCCTCCCCAATCTCTAGGTCTATAAAACACATAAAATAAATTGCAAGAGTATTCCCTCTGATGCAACAAAGGATATGTAACCAACTTTCTTTATATCTAAATTTTAGAATCATTCTCAGAAATTTGTATTTGGGTAAACAAACAAAAAAAAATGTGCAAGATTTGCTGACACAAATCTGTTTCATTGTTAAACTGAAAAAGCACATTTAGGTGCAGGATAAGGAAAAAAAAAATTCAGTTTCAAGCTTGATGCATAAAAAAAAAAATGTTTGAGTTTTTTTTTCCAGCCTTTGAACTGCCAATAAATTGGTGTAAAAATAATTAACTAAATAATTAACTGCTAGTATTTCCGTATGTACAGAAATCCTGAACATCTTCAATCACAATAGGTGGCTCTAAATACATTACACATTAAAAGTAAAACAGTTACTTTACCTTTTCTAGTCTACTACAATGCACTTATTGAGCTGTACTGGTTATCATTATTTATTTCTTTTACACAGATACATCTTACAATTACTAGTGCTTATCCTATTGTTTATTTCCACACTAAGCTTGATTTTGCAAGGATTTTCTTGTAGTAGCAGCACAGTATAGAATAAAAATGATTACAATGACAGGTGAAAGTTGTCCTAATAATTATGAGATGGGAAATTACAACAGGTAGAAGCAGAGCAGCTCCAAACTAAAAAGCTGTGCAATGTGGCTGAAGTGTTCTCTATTGTTCACCTGAACCAAGTTCTTCCTGTTGTCTACTGGAGGCAAAACAGAGAGAAATAATTGTTTTGTAGAAATACTCAACTAAATGCTCTTTAAACTGTGTAATCTTTTATTCAGTAGAAGTTGAAACTGATTAATTTGATAGTACAAGATCATTCTACAATAGTTAAGGTTTCTGAAACTATAAATAACGTGCAAGGAAGTGTATTTTTGACTGCCGATTTAAACACAAACAGAAAATGGTGAATTCTGCAGCTATTCCTCTGGAGTAATTACATAATTACCCTGTCAATCATCAATTTCCTCATTACCTGCATGTGGATTACCATCATTGGTTTACACCAATCTCATTTAATTAGGTAACAGTATAATTAGCATGTACCCTCAATGGCAAACTCAAACTAAATCACAAACTAACCACATCAAACTTTACCGAACAACAGAAGTCGTCAAAGAAAGTTTGAAATGTACTTGTGTTGGTTAGAAACCGAGACGTCTAGTGGAAAACGGCGCCTTTTGGTGCTTCAAAGAGTTGTAATTAAGTTGATCAAAGCTGTAAGGTGACCAAAAGCCTTACAAGCATAATTCAGATTAAAGTAATTTATGTTAAACATTCAGAGATTAGTGAAATGAAGGAGATAGCTGCCAGTTTAACCATCTGCATAGTACAAAATGAGACGAGCTAACACAGAAGAGTAGTGCAGGACGGAACAACATGCAGCACAGTTCACCAATATCTGCCAAATATTGTTTGTGCAAAAAAATCTCAGTAGTGCAAAAAGATGGAGTCCTGCACTGAACTATTTTATGCAAAACAAGCAACAGCCGTTGGTTGTTTTCATGATTACTCTTTGCAAATTCTGCAGAGTTAATATTATCTTTTTATAACATATTTGTAGAAAATGTATCAATAAAAAGTGAAGCGGTTGCACAAAATGTCTGGCTGCTTTACTGCAACAAAAATGTGTCAACATGTTATTATTAGTAGTAGTAGTGCTAATATTTTCCCATCATTTCACTCAATCTTTTATTCCCATAATTACACTCAGACTGGCTTGTTTTCACATTAAATCTGTCAAGTGTAATTATTGCGATTTAAATAATCGTTTAAAAACGGGTGTCTTGTAGAAATCACCTGTAGAAATAAAGCTGAAGTCAAATAAATAGATACTTCAAAATCATTTCTATTTTTTTTTTGCTAATGTGTTAAATGTCCAACTATTGTGGCAGATTTTCACACATCATCTCATTAAAATCTCACAGATCCAAAGTGCTGGCATAAAAAAAAAAGAGAAAAGAATAACCTTTTGGTTTTCGTTACAACCAACTCCCATTTCTCTACATATCGCTTCATAGCATTTACTTTTGCAGCAACAGCGAGAGAACTTTCTTTGTGCAGTAGCTGGTGTTTTTACTGACGGAAAACAAACAGCCCAACAACCGCTGTACATAAATGAGCAAATTGCTCAACAGCTCAATCTCCATCAGCAACACATGCCTCCTAATGCACCCGGCACTTTGCTTCTAGAGTTGCTACAAATGGTAACAAAATAATTTCACAAGTTTCTTTTAATAAATGGCAAGACGTGTCACAGGCTAATTACAGTTTGCAGCATGGACACTGAGATTGTCCATGCTGCAAACTGTCGGTAGACACTAGAAACTCCCTGAATACGCCATTTGAAGTTCAGAGCACGCTAAATATTCTTTAGACTCTTACGCCTAAGGAAGTTGCATCACAGTTCATTCACTGTACAGGGACAGTCACAAAAGACGAAGAAGAGGTTTGCAGACATGCATTATTTACATGCCGGTCAAGTAAAAGAAAAAATTTAGATGCAATGTGCAAGTTGTTAAAAACAACAAAACAAAACAAAAAACAAAAAAAAACATGGTTATTAAATAAACTAAGAAGAACCTAAAATAAAATTTTAATTCTGAATATGTCAAATTCAAATCCAACAGGTCAGACCTCTCAGAAAATCTGTATTGACCAGAAAACCCACATCACTGCATATTTAACTTTATAATTTTTTGAATTACCTGAAGAAAAATAAAATCATGTTATAGGTATATAAACATGGATAATCATGTAATTACTGCTTTTTGGATATAATTAAAAATAACTGCTAACTCCATCAAAGCACACTTAAAAAAATTCAAATAGGCAAATCAGCACTTTGCATTAAGGAAAATATACAGAAACAACTAATCTGTATCAGGCAGGAAAAGCCAGCTCAGTGCATTTCTAACTATCCTCCACTTCTAAATAAAAAAGAAGAGAAGTCACAAATGTTTATGACTTGCGGATAAATGGAAATAACTGTGTAAATTCTTAATTTTCCATTTTCTAAATCTGAGCATAATAACCAATAAAACTTACAATAGTTTTGTCCCTAGTGCAGATGAAATCATTCATCAAGGAGAGGCAGTAGCACAATGGAAATGATTAATGACGGGTTTTTGGAAAACGTGTGGCTGACAAATTGTATTTACAATTGTTTTAAATTTGCTTATCAAATTATGTGTTTTAGTGGTTCAATTAAGGCGTTTTTTTTTTGTTTGTTTTTTTACACTTCTGTGCCCAGAAAACCTTTGATTCACTATTTGTCCGTGCTTTTCACGTATACGCCCCTGGGCAATTTAAATGCCTAATGTTTTTTTTTCCCCCCCAACTAATCAGAATTCATGCAGCGCATTTCGGAGAAATCCTATTAAAAGCCTCATAGTGAAACCTGTCTTCCAGTTAGCAGGCTGGGTAGCATATTTGTTAGCATTGCCAAAAAGGCCGAAGACGGCAAGTTGCCCACACAGCAAAACAAAACACTGCGAGCGATAACGGCGCCTGGTCGTTTTCATGCTACATACCGAGCAGCAGCAATTTCAGCTCCCTCCTGGAGTCCCGCTTGTCTCGGCGGAGTTGTTTGTCAATTTCTGCATTGATTCGTTTCGACTCCTTCGCCTCCTCGCTCAGGCAGCAAGCCATCATGGACTCCAGAGTCATCCCCCCCTGGTTGTGGCAGCCCGGATCAAACGGGACCTGACGAACACTGGCTCACTGGTTTCCGTTTCTCCCGAATCCCCGGCCCTCGCTTGGCTCTCAGGCAAGCGAGGAGGAGGCGGTCAGTCGGACTGGACTGGACTGGACTGGACTGGACGGACGGATGGATGGATGGTCGGGGCTGGGGGAGGGGAGACTTAGCCAAGGGGCCTCGCTGTCAAGTTGTCCCCCCGGCCGGGAAGAAGCGCGACTTCACCCGGATGTTCCACCGTAAATCACGGGAGATTCACACTGGAAAGGGGAGCAAGTTCTCCTCTGACTGCACCGCTCTGAACACAGCTTAGGTATTATTTTTTTTTGCTTTTTTGTTCCTAACGGCAGCAACTTAAAGCCCCTTTAGGTTTTTTTTTTTCTGTCACTGCCTTTTCCAATTCAATCTTCACCATCCGTCAAGAGTGGTTCAGACCTGCAGCATCCAACCCGGTGACAGCTGATGTGTCCGCAGTCTCTTCGGCGTTATTCCAACAACATCAGCGCAACCCTCCCCTAAAATTAGGCCGAAGACAATCGGGAGTGCTCGCCCTGCTAGCCCGCTAGCTCGCCCAACCAAACAGCGCCTCGGCTAACGTAGTGACAGCCGGCAGTGATTGAAACAGCAGGCTGGTTGAAGGAATTTGTCCGCCTAGCTAAAAACAACAGGACAACACCCAGTTACATCCTGAGTCATCCCCGCGGTAAATGACAAAAGCTAGTGCAAAAAAAAAAAAAACTGGTAATAACGGAGAAAAAACTCGTGCCGAACCGGCGGCTCTTGCAGTAAATATGTTCACATCAAATGCCCGTCGCAGGAATAAGGTGGGCAACACTCCTGGATGCTGCCAAGCGAGGCGGAGGAGGGAAGAGCGGCGTTGAGTGACAGGCGGCGGACTGCATGAAGCAGGTTTGGGGCAGACCAATTGAATGAGCGAGGCGGGTCTCGGGGAGGGATTTGTATCCGAGCGCCCCAACTTACGTCCATGAGATGCGAAAATTGTCCACAGCATACATAACCGCCTCATATTATAAATGTAGGACACGTATGGTGTGGTCTAAACAAAGTGTTTGCGAAAATGGAAAAGTATGCATGGAGCACGGGTGTTAAAAGTGGAACTAGACCCATATTTTAAAGGCACTGAAGCAGCACCGCCGCATGAAAAAAAAAAAACCCCCAGATGTAACCAGAAGGCAAAGGTGTGCTGGAACTGCAGCGACATCCTGAGGCCAGGGGGAAGAATTGCATAAGACTCATTCACAAAATTTGTGGGCTACGCAACTACCAACAATCTGTAAACCGCTCATATTTTATTTAATAAAATAAATAAATTTATCACAACTAAAATATTTTTTAAAATATGCATTTTTTTATATATAAGTATTTTTCCTCTTTCTTTCAGAAACAGCTTAAATTTCCTTGCAAAATGCTGAATTTATAAAACTTAATTTTAAAAAAAAAAAAGAATTTTTTTTTTTACCGCTAATACAAAAAAAAATAATCAGAAAAGCATGTGCTACTAGCTAAAATGCCGTGCAGTCATCTACCTCCAGAAATTGCTTAACTTGTAAACACAATCCAGCTATCTGTCATTTATTCTCAGTTTAAATTCAGCTGCCACATGAGAGCCTTGGAGGTTTGTTGGAGAACATTGGTGAGCAAACGGCATCATAAATGCCAATTAATATGCCAGCAAATGAGGGATAGAATTGAGACATTTATAGCAGGGCTAGGTTATAAAACCACTTTACCGTTTCTAAATTTGATCATAATAACCAATAAAACTTGCAACAGTATAGCCGTATTGTCCAGCCCTAGATCACAGGTTGTCCAACCAAGCAGACGGGCAAAGTAAGGAAAACATCAACAACCGTAACAACCATAAACATACAGCCATAATGAAGAATTCTTGAGGTACTTTGTGAATAAGAACAGAGAGGGTAAGAAAGAAATCAGTCTTTAGATGTGCAAAGCTGGTAGAGACACTATAGACTTCCAGCTACATACAAAAGAGTGATTCTGCAAAGCACCAGCTCTGGGACGGTGAATACAAACCCGTTACATCATTTTTCACTTTCATAAACATATAAAAAAAACATACATTATTTTTTGTTTTACAAATATGCATGTCTTTTAGATTTTCACATAAAATCCATTGAAATTTGCATGTGGCAAAATGTGCAATAGTTCAAGGGATTATTATTGGAACTGCATTAATGCACCTGCGTTTATCTGGCGTTAGACATCATCTTCAGGTTAGGTTTTGCATTTTTGTAAGAAAACAAACCGGACTGAACTGACCTTCATGGAGGCCAGACTGATAACAGACAAGTCAACATGCTGTTGTTTACAGAGAAGATGAAACCACACACCTGTCTATGTTCAACATCAAAAAGTGTTTATGCGTTGAATGCACAAGTTCAGTAGGTTACATATTTGCAAAGACAAAATTGATTCACCAGTTAAGAAAGCTTTTTCAGCAGCTAAATTCAGGTTCTTTGCTGTTGGAAATAGTCACAGAAGAGGCCTCGGACCTCCTCAGCATCACTTTGGTCCATGCTGGTAGGAGCCAGGGCTTTGTGGCAGGGCTGGGGGTTCTCTGCCTCACACACCTCCACCTGCCACTCTGCTTTGAAGACATCTCTGTGGGACTCGCACATGTTGTGCAGAATGCAGCAGGCCAGCATCATGGTGGGCACCACGTCCAGCCCGCAGTCGTTCCTCTTACTCAGGCACTGCCAGCGCGCCCTGAGCCTCAGCAGCGCCTCCTCCGAGGTACGCAGCGCTCTGCTGAGGCGCCGGTTGAACAGCTGCTGCGGCTCCGGCAACGCCGTGCGACATCCCCGTCGGCTCTTTTGCTCCGGATAGGCCTTCATGAGCCAGCTCTGGAGCGGGTAGCAGGCCTCCCCCAGCAACACATACCTGCAGACAGTAGATGGGTTTCAGGCTGAAAATAAAAAACACAGCCCTCAGACACAAACAAGTAAACAAATTATACCTCCACTTCTGAGGCTGAGCTGGTCGATCTAACTTCCCTTCATTTCCAACTAATATTTTTCCACACGCTAAAAGCCTTTCTTGCGGTCTTATTTTAGATATTTTATAGCAGGAGAAATGGTTTTTGTTTGATTGGTGTCCAGTTTTGTTAATTTTATGCTCAGTATTCTAAATTCAAGTTGATTACCTTAAATCGTAAAAGTGAAATCTTTCATTTTACCATTTATTTACAGTTTTTTTCCCCCCATACATTTGTTGTTTCTTGTTTCAGTTTAGTTGTTTTAATTGTCAAAAATATGATTTCCCAGTTTAATTTCATTTAAAGTTTATTAGTCTACATGGAGTTTGAAATGACGTGTAACAGAATCTTTGGTTATTGTTTTTGGGATTTTTTGGGAGGAGAGGGCTGTTGCTGAAAATAACAGATTTTTATTTTTGCAAAAGGTTTTGATATATTTAAATATGTTTTTTTTTTAGTAATTTGCAAAACAGCAGTTTCATGTTTCGCTACCATGTCTCCTAATTGCTTAAAACACAACAGGGTGGTGAGAAAGGAGAAAACGAGTACAACAAAACGAATCAATAATCATTGATATCAACTGATAGGAAGCACTTATATTGTGATATGTTTTTCAGCTATGTTTTCAAGCCCTAGATCACATTTTATAAAAAAGAGAGAAATATTAGTGAAGCAAAAAGACTGAAGAATGATTTTAGCCAATCCATTGTCATTACATGAAGGTTGTTCTGTCATCTGTGACGTGTTACTGGATAGAAGTGTTTACTTTCTTACTAACTGTACCTAAGCGGTTTCCCCATGAAGATAGGCGTTTGGGCAGGAGACAGTCCACCCTCAGCAGCTGTGGCCCACAGAGCGGAGTTCTGTAAGATCTCAGCTGGATCGGTCCCACCGGGGAAACTGGCACATACATCCCAGAAGTAGCCTTGACCGCTGATAGCAACCTGGAGAGAAAGAAAAATATGTTACAAAAGAAAGTCTAAATCGGATGTAAGCGGGAACATGAGCCACACAGACACCTGAGACAGGACAGACAGCCAGCCAGCGGGGTTGGCGTAGTCCGACGCGTTGCTCGATGGGGTGATGATGGCTGTGTGAAGCGTTGTGATGGCAGCCACACAGTGAGGAAAGCCCAAGTAGGAGTGGAAGAGCTGGGCCGATTCCTCCAGCTCCTGCTCGGTGGGGGGACGCAGGTACGTGGAGCTGAGGAGAGCCACGATGGCGTGGCACATGTCTCTGACACACCTGCACACGGTGGACTTCCCCACACCGAAGAGGGTGCTGATGGTGCGGTACTCGACGTTGGACGCGAGACGCCACAGGGCCACGGCCACGCGTTTCTCTACCGGCAGCGCCAGCCGGAAGCTTGTGTCCTGGCGCGCCAGGCGGGGCCTCAGCTTCTCGCACAGGTAGAAGAAGGTCTCCCGGCTCATCCGGAATTTGTCCAGCCAATCAGAGGGCTGGAACTCCGTCATCACAACCCTCTCCCACCAGTCGGAGCGGGGAGTGGTTGTCCAGGGTCGGGTACGGATGCGGACGTTGGAGCGCATTCCTCCCGCTATCATCATCTGTTGGGGCACAGACAGAAGAGATAAGAAGAACTGCTTTTGGAAGAGGCTGGAAGTTTCAAGCTTGCTTGTCATCCTCAGAATATTTGGGTCTTCTCAAGATGCAAACATATACATCAGCTAATAAGGTAAAGATAAGCTCTAGTCCCCTCTACACAGGTTACAAGTCAACAAGAAAGTGTTTCATTTGGGTATGGCTTTAAAAGTACTTTAATAGTGTTCACATTAATCATTTTCCCCACTTAACCATATAAAACAAATAAAGTTTAGTGTATTTTATTGGGATTTTGGGGGAGGGGGGAAAAACAATCCATCCATCCATCAAATGGATGGATTGTGCCCTAACACAAGGGTGCCTATGGGCGAGAGGCAGGGTACACCCTGGACAGGTTGCCAGTCTGTTGCAGGGCAAGGGGATAAACCAACAAAAAGCAATTTATAATTGTACTGTGGGAGGATATGAATCATTGGTTTCAACCCTGAAAATGTGGGCTGCATGTATTCAGCCCCTTTACTGATGAATAAAATCTATTTCCACCACCTGCCTACACAAGACATCATTTAAGTAAATGGTAAATGTAATTTACAGCTTAAATGGTTTTGTGTGAAGATTTGTTAGAGAACACATGTAAACAAAAGCATCACATGTTTTTGTATGTTGACAATATTAGTAGTTTATTCTATACAACCAGCCTTTATAAAGGAATGAATGAAAGAAAGCCACTGTAAAGAGAAAAGCTTCCAAAATCTTACCTGGAGTTTCCCTAGTGTACAAACGCACAACACAGTTAGGTGTGCAAAAGGGAACTGTACTGGACCCCATACCAAGAGTTCAGCTCTGGATCTGAGACATTTTAACTAAAACTTGCGTTCAAAGCGCCAATAATTATAGATTATTACCGAACCGACTCCCAAAGCACTGACCATGAGCATCCTCCTCTGTCTCTGGAAGAAGTACTGTCGATGTCGGATCCGCCTCTGGATTTCATCGCGCCTCTGAATGTCTGCGTGGTTTAGGTCTCTCCTGCGCTTCAGCAGCATGTAGGTCAGGAGAAACATCAAGGAGCGCTGCTGCTCCTCCTCGTCTCCCATTCTGGAGAAATTAACGGGGAGTTAACTCGGATAAGGCGAGAGCATCATACTAACCTGTCTGAACGGTTAGAGACCTGACAACCAAGCTATGACGTTTACTTCCGCCTTTGCGTCCAATGTTTGTTTCTAAATGGTGCTGCCATCTAGTGGTCATACGTAGTCACTGCGTCTGTAGGTCAAAGATCGAGCAAAGTCCAATTTTCATTTTTTCCATTGATAATAAAACGGACTTCACAAAGTTATATGATCCTCCAAAATACAGTAAAACTGACACTGTAGCTACAGAAAGAGGTTTACACAAATGCTGTTTGTTGTTGCTTTAACAGTTTTTTTATTTCGTTTCTTTGTGTTATGTTGAATTTCCAGCTGTTCTTCGTAGTAGTAGTAATGGTAGAACTTTATTGTTCTGCGCTTGTAATTAATTTTTTACTCTCTTCTCAGACCTAAATTTTTAGTGACGCAATGATTTGGTAGAAGTTTCCAGACACGGTTTGTTTTTAGAACAGCCTATCATTATCATCCCCATTTTTTGACACACTTAGTCACAATAGAGAACCCAAATAGAGAATGTTTTGATTCCCCTCCTTGTCGATGCCAATGCTCTTGGGAGGATCAGGTGCAAGTTCGCAACTTTGGATGAAAAAAAAACCCTAATCGAGGCTAGCTACGTCAATGACTGCAAAACAAAAAATGTATATTTCTGTATTTTCTTTCAAATAATATTGCTTAGTGAGCAATATTTACTAAAAGAGGTTCTGTGTATGCATGAAAAATTTGAGACACAAATCATCAGAAGGGCTAATCAACATTTCTTACAGCAGGTGTAGCTAAGTTTTATGTGGCAGCCATGTTAGATTTTGATAGTTAGGTTGGAGAGACACCTCAACCTGCCAAAATAGGAATTCTGATTGATATTTTTGTTACTTTTCCAATTTGGGAATGCAAGACTTCTGGGAAATAATGACCTGCACGTTTAATTAAATCGCATCCTTTAAAAAAAAAGCATGTGGCAGCAATAGATAAGATTTTCTTTTTCCTTTTTGTTTTTAATGATGTAACCATCAAGTCAAGGGCTTGTACTACTATTTCAAAATGTCTTTCCCTAAAAGAATCTGTGATCTAGATACTAAAAAAGTAATTACACTTGCAGAAATATATGGGTTTTTTTCCATTAAAAAACTGTTTCTGAAGATGAATACTTATAGGAGCTGATTAGATAAAATATCAGAAGTCACCAAAAGTGTTTACTGTGGTTACTGAGTTTATTGTTAGTGTTAAGGTTTGTTTTTATTCTGGAGTTTTCAGATGTGTGTTAGAGATGAATACAATCTAAGGATTGCTTATTGCTGTACATTTGTGATATCTAAGTACCTCTAGGATACAACTTTTACACGAGCAATGAACAGGTCTGCGGCTGCGTTTTCAAACTCTTTTGCGTCCATGTTGCCACCGGGCCCGCTGGTCTGGGCTCCGACCATCGCCTGCGCCAGTTTGTGTGGGGAGATCTTGGCACTGGCCTCCAAGTAGCGGATGGCCTTCGCATTTGCTTCCAAACAAGCACTGGATTTAGTGTTGGCATTAACGAAGCAGTTTGCATCACAGTCCTGGGAGGTCTCGAGCGCTTCCTTTAAGGTCCCAAGCACCGCGGAGCACAGCGCTCTGGAGGCGGGCCCCTCATCGGGGCAGCACACCTCGGCGTAAAGCCTCTGAGCCTGCCGGATGTAGTCCGAGAAAACAGCACAGGTGAGCACGCCATGACGGAAGACATCGTAAGGGACAGCTTCGTGGTCCTGGCAACAGAGGCGTCGCAGGAGCGGGGCGGAGGTCGAGGCAGGGACGCCGCCTTCACTGCAGAGGCACTCCAGAGTCTGCATGTAGAGGCCTCCTTTAACTCCCCCGCTGCCCTCTGCGTCAGGAGGGACGACAAGGAGGGAACCATCTGGGCCCTCCGGATTCTCACTTGCCTGCCTTAGACACCCGTTAAGGTTCAGGAGGTCGTAGGCCACACGAACATTGTTGCTGAAAGCTGATCTAAAATACAGAAAAATCATACGGTCAATGTGTAGAAAAATGTCTTTTTTTAGTTTATTGTTTTTAATGATGCGTATTGACTGTTATTTTCCCAGCAGCTACAGAAAAACAATAATCTCTGAGACAGGGCAAATAAGACCAGGGAGATGTTTTATAGCTGGGTGAATAATCAAGCGTTTTGGTCTTTCTGACAACAGTGCTAAAATGTCTTACTGAAAAAATAGCACTATAAGCTCAGTAAACAGACATTTTCAAAGACATTACTGCCAGTAGGCTATACTAACTTATTATACTAATTTCATCATGAAATTGTTGGGATGACAATACAGTATCCCTAAAAAAAAAACTCCTTGGACTTTTTCCACATTTTCCTCACATTACACCCATAAGCTTCAGTGTCTTTAATTACGATTTTATGTGATCGACCAACACAAAAATGCCTAGTTGTAAAGTAGAAGATAAAGTAAACATGGTTTTTTTCTAAAAAATAAAAAATACACAATAAATATCGTGGTGGCGTATCGCTGCCACCACAATATTTACTGCTGGGGTGGGGTGTTCATGGTGCAGTGTTTGTTTTCTCCCAAATTTGCATGCAGGTCAAGCATCTTATTTCATCGTCTGTATGGTATTCTTATAATGTAAAGGACTTTGAACCGGCCTTGTTGCTGAAAATGTGCTGTAAGCAAATAAACTTGACTCATGAGCTCCTTCTCTTACTGTTTCCAAATAAATACATAAAAATATAAGAACTAATAATATTTTGTATTGATCTATCGCATAAAGTCATGACATTATACTTTGCAATATGTTTCTGTAAAATGAATAAATTTGAAGAAAAAAAAACATATGCATTTGTAAAATTGTCGATACATTTTTAAGTGTTTCTAAATCAGCTAATGTAGCCTGATGAATAGTAATCCTTTCTGACAAATGCTGGTATCTACGGGTGCCTAAAAGTGAGCGCTAAAATCCGCCCACACCTCTGAGAGTGATGCGCCAGCCGCAGGTGCCACAGCGCCCTGTTAAGACGCTGCTGCTCGTGTGCGCCTGCGCCCGCAAGGCCGGCGCTCTGCTGCTGCTGCTGCTGCTGCTGGTCCTCATCCCCGCATCCAGCCGTCCCGCTGTCCGTAACCGAGGCCAGGTTGCAGAAGTGGTCGGCCAGGAACCCGATGGGATCATCCGACCTGGCCTCGACCATCTTCAGGATGGCCCCGCGGAGCAGGTCCCCGACGCCGGCCTGCTCCAGGAACTCCCTGTCGCTGTCCGATTTGACGACTTTGCCCGAGGACATCCCCGAAGGAAGAGCCGCAGACCGGCGCTTCTCCTTGTCAGCCATCGCTGTTGACGTCCCGTGTCGCAGCAACGGCAGCGGAAGTGATGGAGCACCGGTCGGGAAGCAGGAAGCAGTGCGTCATACAATAATAGCGTACTGTTGAAATTTGTCAGCATAATGACAGTAAAGAACAATACAGATAGATAGATAGATAGATAGATAGATAGATAGATAGATAGATAGATAGATAGATAGATAGATAGATAGATAGATAGATAGATAGATAGATAGATAGATAGATAGATAGATAAAACTTGAAAAATATATTTCATTTTGCACATACAATAATTTTGGTGTCGTACCCGACTGAAAAAAATCTGGTTTCAGCTCCAGATGGGTTTCACAAAGCCAAACTGAGTTATAAAGAATCTATAGTTCATACAAATGATTCAGTCTAAGCTTGAACCTTATATACTTTATGGTTGCATTAATGATCGTAGAAAAACTGTTTAAAAATAGTACTCCATCTTCAGCTCTTCATTAAGCTTTTATAAATCTCAAATCTTTTTTAAAGGGGAGAAGGGTAACATGTATTTTCTAAACAGTTGTTATAAAATTCTATATATATTAAATACGATTTAAAATAAATTTTACTTCATAGTTTGACTATTTGAAATATGCCTCTGTCACTTTAAGAAGCTCCTGCTCGTCAGCCCTTCTTTGTGGAAATAGGCAGCGTTTAGGCACCCTCTGAATGGTTGCCATGGGAGATACAAAGATTTCTGAAATATGCAGAATTAAAGCAACATTCTGGGTATGTGTGCTTTCAATTCTTGTTCAATTAGAACAAAATTTGGTGATTAAATGGGATATTTGGCTGTTTCCTTAATCATGTGACAGAAGGATTTAAGTTTCAGGTAACTGGTTGTCTTTTCATGATAAAAATATGAGCAATAAAATTTTCTTTTAACTTTGAACATCTGAGGTCAAGTAGCTGTAAAATTATATTTTTTAATTACACACCTCTGGTTTTATCTGTCCTTATGAGCAAAAGTGCAAATATGCAACAATTTGTCACAATAAAAACACATTTATTATTTTTTAAATTAGTATGGATTTTAATTGTTGGACCAATAAAACATAGTGTATAATTGTTAATGATAAAATATTAAAGTCTAAAAAAGTGTAGCTTGCATGTTTAGCAACTTTACTGAAACTCTTAAATAAAATCCAGATCATAAATTGCTTACTTTACTCATTAAGTACAGCCTGTCTGTTAAAACATTTAACCAAACATGAGATACTGGATAAATTTAACAAAAACTTAATGTTCAACCTAAAAATTCTAATTTTATTGTAAAGTACTCAATTTCACACAAAACCTTTAAAAATTCTGCAATACATCAGAAACAAGATGTCAACACAAAACCAGTGAATGCAACATTCCTTCTTTTCAACATTATAAGATGTCTATTCAAGTAGAAGCATTACAGTACCTATATTAAACATCTATTTTTCAGATATATACAGTACATTTGTGCGTTAACATTCTAAATATGAAAACCTACTTCAATCAAAACATGGTAAACTCATAAAAACAGCATTAAATAATTTACAAACAGTGAAATGTTAAAAAGGTGGGGCACACAAAAGTCTTGGTCAGTTACTGTGTGTGGTTTCCACACACTTCTAAACAACTGTGGTTCTACCCTCAAGCAGATTTAGCTAATTCCTTTTTATATTTGGATCAAAATTTGATCAATCGGGGTGTTTGTTTATCTCAAACAATTCATTAAACTTTGCAGCAGTCCGTTCAGTGGAATATCTGCCGTTACATAGCACAAGCGTGTCGCTCTCGTGTGTGTAGATGCCGTTTTTCAGTGGTACAGGGGTATGGTTCCCATTGGCGAGGGCGGCTTTTTTTAGTGTGGCCACATCGTTGTTGATGTAGGTTGAGTGTGCCGTCAGGAAGTTTCTCTGCAGCTTGTGCTCCAGCAGCATGTGGTTCTGGGGAGGAAGACCAAGGCACGCTCTGGACAAGAACAAAAAGAGATCAGTCAGAACTTATAATTCTCGTGTTGGATGGACCGTTAAGTTCACTAGAGAGAGAAAAAAAAACACATTCTCATTTGAAAGGATTGCATACCTCATAATGTTTTCTATGCAGGCTCTCTGGCGGAAGAAGGCATTGATGACAGGAGTCCCTGATGGGACCAGGGGGGCCTTGCAGAGGAAGGAGAGCAGAGCGAGGACGCTGTGAAAGGACTGGAAGTCCTCCTCTCCTTGAGGCCTGACTGTCACTCGCTGGCAAAGCTCAGTCAGGATAACCAGGTCCAGGATGATCGGGCTGGCCAGGAGCGAGTCCTGTTAAGATTCAAAGAGGAAAATTGAAAACTAAAGCCGAGTCAAACTGCGTCAAAACAAAGTGGTTTTTTTTCTTAGTTTATCTTGATTATTATGAATAACTAAGTTCAAATTAGAGTAGTATTTTGTAATAAATGAAGCTGTTAAATATAGAAAAGCTATGTCTCACATCAAGCTATTTAGATGTCTGATGGTGTGAGCAAGGCATTCTGCAGAAATGCTCGCCTTTTTTCTTTTTAATCACTAGAGGGAGACAAAGTCAAAATATCCCAAACCAAGACCAATGTCTTTAATTTACCCTATTTAGAATAATACAAATTTTAAAAATACCATCAAAAAGTGTATATTTGACTTTTTCCCATTTGCTTTATTGCCTCTAACAAAATCTAGTACAAGTGCCTATAAAAGTCCCCTAACTAAGGAGTTTTAGAATGAACTACAAATTGTTGCAAATTTAACTTAGATGTTGTGCTTCTGTTTCCAGCTGGTAGCAGAATGAGCTAAGACAGTGTGTGACCTCCATGTGTCTCTTTGTATTAGATTTAAGGCTTAAAAAGATGGATTATCATCAGGATCAGTTGCTCCTGAGCCTCTCCACAGTAAGGCTGCTTCCACTTGAATCTCATGGTGGTTTTGTTGCTGAAATGCATTGATACTAACCTCACAGGTGTTGTGGAGCGCGATGGTGTTTAGCCCGCCCATCATTATTTCGGATGTGTACTCATCCATGGCACGCTTGCTGTCTCCCACATATGGGACGTATTTAATCACCACCTGACGTAGGAGGGAGACGCGGCAGAGGTTCACTGTGAGCATTCACACAAACGTTCCAGTGTGAGTTTGTGCTTTTTATATGTCACTCACACAGTGGTCAGGTTTCTCCCCAGGCTTATACAGCACAGGATTGGACTGGACCATGTCGTCCACCACGTTGCTCTTGGAGATCTCCTTGGAGCGGAACTGCTGAGGGGCAGACAGGTTCTTCCCGTCGTTGTTGCCGAGGTGATTGTAGCTAACAATGGACGTAGGCTGTCAAGACGAAGCAAAGCTGCTGAATCCGCTTTATTTGTTGTTTTTCCTGGATTACTATCCTTCTAAAAAAGAAAAAAAAGGGATAATCTTACCTTGATGCCTGAGCTGACCAGGAAGTCCACCAGAACTGACTTGATTTTGGTCTGGCCAGACTTAAAGTCGTCGCCACCGATGAACACGCCTCTCTGTATGGCCAGCTCTACGGCCCCGGGGACGAAGGTGTTCTGTGGAGAGCCGTTGATGTAGGCGCAGTCCTCCAGAATGCTGGCCACGGCAAACAGAGTGGAGGGAGAAATCTCTGCGGCTCCAGCCTGAGGAGGAGGAAAAGTGTACAGATGAGAGAACTGAAGACTTCAAACCAAACCTGCTCAATGCAACCTCGCATAAAGCTCTTTCTCACCTGGATTCCAGCCAGCAGGTTCTTGGCTGAGTCACTGACCCCCGGGATGATATCACAGAAGCGCTCCGTGTTGGCCGTCCACAGAACTATGACTTTGTCCACGCCGCTGGACTGACGCAAGTCTCTAATGTCAGCTCTGATCTGCTCCATCTGGAAAATCATTTACGTTTTTTAAAATAAAATGGAACAAATAATAGCTAAAATTTATCAAAAACAAAAAGAAAAGGGGAGTGGCGGCATTCGTTACCTGCTCCACCATGGTGCCAGTGAGGACGTTGTCAGCCCGACTCTCCTGGTTCGCTGCAATAAATTCGGGTATATAAATGGAAGGCCTTGGTTTGAGGCTGCTCATGTACGGTCGCAGCTGCTCCTGCAGGGACCAGTCCAGCGCCTGCGCTCGCTCCATTGCTCTGCCCAGATCCAGTGAGGAGATGTCCCAACCTGAAGACATGGATCCATCACAAAATTAAAGGACTTTTACTTTTACAACACAGATTAACTAGAGAAACGTCACTATGCTCTATGTTCCGATATGAACATTAGTTCATGTCAGAGCCAGCATTTGGTAGCAGCTGGTAGACTTTAAATTTACCGTTTCCCATTAAAACACAAAGATACTCATCTAGGTTGTCATCTACTATGCAAAATTTATACTAAAAAAGTATTACTCACAATGAAACTTCAAGAAATATTTTAAATTAAGCTCTTTGTTTACAAAGTTGAGTGAAAATAAAGGACTCAAAAACACAAATCTTCTATCTGGGGAGCCCCCTGCTGGCCTGGAGGCCCTAAGCAGTGTGATTATTTGCTTTTGACTTGAGCCAGCACTGGTTCACATTAACTTGCTTTCCATTGGATTTTCAAGCCACAGCTTTAAGATCAGGTTTTCCTAACAAAAGTCTCCCTGTCTTCACTCTCATACATAAACACATTGAGGTGTTTCAGGTTAACCCATGAGCGGAATATCTGGGGTTCTCCATACCATCAAAGACAATGTCATTAGGGTGCACCATGGGCAGCAGGTCACGGAATGGCACATTGACCTCTCCCTCCAGCCCTGACCCCAGACAAACAGTGGACGCCTGTAGCAGGGAGCCATAGTAGTTTGCTTTCTAACGGAATAGAGATGAGAGAAAAGGCAAAAAAGTAAGTGAGTTAATTCTGTTACAGGTCAGATTAAACTATGTTACATCACATAAAGGAAGACATTTGGTTTTTTGTACCCCTCCAGGGGGTCTTTTGTGGGCTCTGGTGTCCCTTATATGATAGTAGGCTGACAGGAAACGGCAAAGGAGAGGGGGGAAGACATGCGGCAAATGTCGTCGGGTCTGGGAGTCGAACCCACGACGGCCGCGTTGAGGACTCAAGGCCTCCAAATGTGGGTCGTGCTATCCACTACGCCACCACGGCACGCCCGAAGACATTTGGTTTTATAAGGAGAACACCAGACTTGGCCACCGGGGGTAGTGTTGCATATCCATGCCCTTCTATGGGAAATATCTAGGAACTCTGATAGTTGAGAATGAACACTCCAATAAGGAGGAACAAGAAGTTGATGATTTTTATATATATCATCAACATTCACACATAATTTTGTGTAATTAACTGGAACCTACCATAATTATATTCTTATAATAATATTACTCTTAATCAAATATAACAACTTTAAAGTGTAAACTGATTTTTTCTATATTTTCTGCACTTCAAACTGGGTCCCTCCGCTCACCTTTTCTCCGTTCTTGGTCCTCCAGGTGAGACCCAGCTTGTTGGCCAGGACAGCGGCGGTGACGGTGGTTCCGTTGTTTCCTCCCCAGCCCACCAGCATCACGCCCAGCCGGGGAACGCGCCGCTCGGTGCGGAACGTCATCTCGGTGCTGCGGGGGGTCACCTGTATGCCACAGAGACCGACGTCAGCTACGGAAACTAGGACAGACGGCAGTCTGTGCGCAGCCGCACATTTACTGTGATGGTAGAGTCGGTGTTCATGACTATAGTTGTACTGACCGTTACTCTGTTCCCCTCCTGACGCACAGAGGTGGTTTGGTAGGAGTAATGCGCCTCGATGTGCGTGTCTGTGTACGTCACATTGGGGCTGTTAACGTGAATGCTCGCGGACATGGCGGCAGACTCTGAAAAGCAACAAAGATGTTATTACAATTTGCAATGAAACACTTCCTGTTAGCGCCAGGCGTCCGCTAAGCAAGAAACACACTCTCTATTTTTCTTCTTCTTCCAGTGGTAAGAAAAGCTTTCAGCTCTAGTGTCGTTGTCGGATATTCTTCTGGAAAGTTCTAGTCCTTGTCGCGAAGTAGTGTCGAGTGGCTTCCGTTGGTTGTCTCTGCTAGCAGGCTCCTCTTCTTAGTACGTCGAACTCATCCGATTCAATCCAACCAGCGCACACCCATCCTTTTATATAAGGCGCGTGGCTGCAGACAAAAGGCTAGCGCGTGGCACCGTCAACCAATGGGAGCGCTGCTCTGAAGCCCAGCATCCTAGAGGAGGGACCGCAGCACAAGTCAGAAATATTCCATTCTAGAGGGTTCTGATGGAAAAGAAAATGTTCCACTGGCGTGGGTCTACTGAAGGCTGTTTGTAGAATCACACATTGCACAATTTAGTAAGTCATTGCTGGATTTGATCACTTTATAACCCAATAAAGCATTTGTTAAAGCTCCAAATGATAGCCTTAATGGCGTTTTTTTTTTTGCGTTTTGTTGCTGTCCTTGTGCCTTCAAATGCAAACGTAAGTTGTACACTTTAAAAACATTTTGTCATCTTTTAATTATTTGTTAGCTATACCAAATATTTGACTTCGAATGCATGCTACTTGACGCAACCAAATCTCTTGCAAATGACAAATAATTGTATTTATGTTTACATTCATTAAAAATTATATCATTGTGCCAATTTTAACCCCGGTTCTTCTAAGCTAAAAAAAGATAAACAGGGTGTGGAACTGACACTTACCATTTCACTGTTTGAGGGTTTTCTTCGACAATTTCTATTGACACTTTATTTTTGTTAAATAACGGTATTAAAAGATGTTACAAAATGAACGCCTCTTCCTGACCAATTACTGCCAAGTAGAGACTGTCGCCAGCCAATGAGCGACAAAAACACCATATCACGTGCAATACATGTGCAGCTGCTGTCTCTGATCTGCTTCACAGCACATGTAGAAAACTACGCAGGATATATGGAAATCAGGTGCAGATGTATTTAACACGCATTAACACAATCCCCTTGCCTTATAATGCATGTTAGGCATCGATCGTCTTCCATTTTAGCTTTGAAGGCGGTGCATGCGCTCCGTCAGTGGGCCGGTCTCAGGAAAAAACCAACCGATTATCAAAGAAAAATAATACTGTCATCCAATAATTACAACGTGGAGACACAAATCATTCTGATTTGTTCATCATAATTATGCGGAACTAAACAAAGCGGTTTGAAAGGCGATTAGAAGAGGATGAAAACACTACTCCCTCCCACTCCACTCCACAGTGTAAAAATAATCTTAAGAGTGGAAAATTCCTATGCAACTTCGCTGACTGCAGTAAACATGGGATAAGGGTATTGCTCTTTGCAATTGTATTAGTAAAAAAATGGAGGGGGAAACGTCTTGGTTGCTATTGTATTTAAAATAATTATATTCACAACGATTTTGTGCATGCATATTTTGCATGCTTTTTTTTTCTTCTTTTTTTTAAAATCTTTTTATCTTGCATACTTCTGTGACAACACTTACATCCTCTGGCAGAATAGATGGCAAGAGTTCACACAAAAGCATTTAGCGCCTTCATTTTATGACTTTAGTGGTCCAAATTTTCCACGAACATGTCTTTGACCCTCAGCCAATCAAATCGCTGGAAATATAACGCCTGACCCACTGTTGACTGTCACCCCACGTGAATCTAGGTTGGAGGAGGAAAAGAAGGATCCAGAACAAACACCGGTAGACAATCAAACAGATATCAAATGGGTGGGGGGAAGAGAGACAATAACATCGTCGAGATACAATCTTTTTAATGCTGACATAATCAGGATCACGTCCAGATCAGTGTGAGAGAGGATGCAGATGAATCATTCATCATTCAACCTCTTCTTCGAAGAAGCTAAATACCGTCTGGACACTATTAATAATGGAAGTAATCAACATGTGAAGAAGAAGAAGAGGTGTATAAGGTGAAGTGCTGCCAGCTAACAGCACAACAGCGGATGCTGAACAAATGGGGGTATCAGAAAATAACGATGAAAGGAAGATAGTTAAATAGTAATAACAGAAATCCATGGGAAAATAACATAAACCACTGGAAAAATATAAAGGGATGGCTAAAGACAACATGTAAATGTTAATTATTCTGGTGTTTTTTTTTATGTTCTTATGATGTAAATCCTTTGAACTGCTGTGTAGCTGAAATGTACTATAAAAGTGATTGGTTGATAAAAAGATGCTGGAATTAAGAAAGAAAAAGCTGATGATCCTTTGCCATTTTTGTTGTAAAGAGATTAATAGAAGAATCCTGATAGTGGTAACAGTATGTTTATTTACAATGTTCACACTACAGTTGGACTCCATTTCAATTGACTGACTATACAATTCAGTAATAGAAAACACAATCAAGGTGGAATAAGAGATAACTTTTTTTTTTTTTTGGCTTTGTGACATCCCCCTAAGCTGTGCCGCCCTGGACAGAAAGTCATATCACCCATTATTAAATTTTATGAAGACCTAAGAAACTAACCTTTCTTATTTTGTCTGAAGACAGACAAACTAAGAAAAAAAATTAGCACTCCAAACAGATTTCTGTTGTTTGTTAGCGAGTCAAAGGGGAGATTGTACGTCTCTGTGTTGTGAACAATATAACCGCTGCAAGAAATCATAGCTGCACTGAAGCTGGTAAATAAAACGATCGGTGCTTGATCCAAATTTCAAACCAAGGGGCCGTTTCACCGTTCTTGGACTGAATGTAACTAACAGTTGAAAATGTATCACGGAGAACATTTTCTGCTTTTTTTTAGCTTCAATACAAAATAGATGGAGACAAACATGAAGCTTGTGGCAACAGCGCAAACCTCTTGCCCAAGATGGCCTACACAGCATTTTTTTACTGTGTAGCTGAACTTTGACCTTAGTGATGTATTTTGTCTGTTTGGCATGGGGAAGGAAATTTATAGCAAATGATAGGTGACAAAATAGACAGTAAAAGATGAGTCCATGGTTCAGTTTTAATGTACGTTGCTCAGATTTAGACACAAAATCACAACTATTGCATATAAATGAAAACTCTCTGCAATGCTGAGATTTTTACTCTATGGCAATCTAGGTCAGATTACGTCAGGGTGTGTTTGTGTTCATATCTGTCTGTCTGAAGTCTACATGCAAATTAATAGCTTATCAAAGGAGATGTACCCAGACAACAAACAAACAAGACAACACAGCTAGAGCTCCTGGATAGAGCCAACCAACTGTGTGTTTTTTTTCTTCTTCTTCTTGGACTCGTTATTCCTAATGTGTTCTATGATCCTGATTTTGGTGTGGATCTGCACACTCTTGATCCTGATTTGATTGATTTAACAATAGCTTTAAGTCTAGTTTTAAGAATTTGAATGTGCCTCAGACAATATTGGCTCTTGCTAACAACCTTGCTAAATTGCTTGTCATGTGCTGTGGTTGTTAAGGACCCAACTCTAGAAGTGACTATGGCAGACACACAGTAGTGAGAAGATTTAATAAAAATCGGAATGAAGGGATTTGCAGGGAAAGGCATGGAGATTTCAACAGATGGAACGGTGACAGCAGCAAAAGGATCCAGGAATAAACAATTATACTACAGAGCTTTAAGTAGTTTTTCAGTGATAGATTGATACACAGTAATGCAAGAAAAATATTGCATAATTTTCCAGTGTTATCCAAAAAAAAAATTCCTAAAAATGTGGTACATATGCAGCTTGATTTATTGTAGTACATTACAAAAAAGCAACCCTCTACATCAACTCCATTTGCTAGCAGGTTAAATTTGAACGATTCTTGAAGACCTCACAAAATTATACCTGCTAACGGCTTTCGGGCCTAAGTTTGGACACCTCTGGTTCAGGTATTTCGTATTTTTTTTGAAGTCTGTTAAGCATATTTTTTTTAACTGATAAAACTTCATCTGTTCTTTGAACCGCCGTAGGCGCTTTTGGTGTCGACTTATAAAAAAGCCGACAATCCCTGCGGGGGAAAGCAAAGTACAAAGCCATTAAGGCAAGTCATTTTAACATAAATTCGGTTTTGCCACCCTTACATTCCAGATATCTCAAATTGTTTTTTGACTAGACGTTTTAGCGATTTAAGATATCTCTAATTATATTTTGACTAGACAAAATACCTATTTGAGATATCTCTACTTACATTCTGACCAGTCGAAATGACGTCAGATTTACCATTGAGTTGTATGGAGACTTCAATTCAAGATATCTACAATGAATTACTGAGTATCTGAAATACACATTTCAGATATCTACAATTAAATTATGACTAGTCATAAAGTAAATTCAAGATATCTCGATTTTTTTTGTTGACTAGTCATAATTCTAACTAAAGATATCTCGAATGACAACATCATTCAAGATATCTTAAATTTATTTTTGGATAGCAGGTATGTAGTTTTGACTAGTGAAAACTAAATTATAGATAGCCTATCTTAAAAGCAAATAATGACTAGACAAAACTAAATTAAAGATATCTTGAATTGTAATTTTGACTAGTCAAAATTCCTTTTAAGATATCTCTAAATGAATTAGAGATATCTTGAATTACACAGCTTTTCTATTTAAGATATCTTAAATTAACATCCTGACTAGTCAAAATGACATTACTGAAATCCTGAATATGTATTCTGTATAGTCAAAACGTCCCTGACTTACGTGGCAATTTGAAAGTTTAATAAAACAATGACAAATAGAAAAAACGAAAAAGGATGTTTGAAAATGCACAACTTTCATGTTGAAAATGCTTTGACAATAGCAATTTTAACTTTTCAACGCTGTTTTTAAGTGCATTCAGTTTGTCAAAAATGAATAAACAGGAAATTCTTTGCAGATTTGAGAAGCAGTCTTATAGTTGAAGTTTTGCGTTCTCCGCATATCCAACATTGTCGACCTCTTTCTACGTTGTGGCATCTACTGACAATTTTGTGCGGGGAAACATAAAATTCTGCAGGCAACTGTTTGGACAGCACAAAGGGCCTTCCACGCAATTCTTAATTCAGATATCTAAAATTGTAATTTTGACTAGTCACAGTTCAATATATTTTAAATTGCAATTACGGATGTGTCCCGTCAAATGACGAATCCAGTGTCATAATCTGAGATATCTTGAAAGGATTTTTGACTGTCAAAATGTAATTAAAGATATCTCGAATTATTATTCTTACTAGTCAGAATGTAAATGCAGATATCTTAAATTACCATACCGGATAGTCAAAATGTAGTTTTGTCTACTCAAAATGCATTTTTAGATCTCTAGAATGTAATTACGGATAGGCAAAAGAAAACCGAATTTATGTTAAAACGGCTTGCCATAGACAATAGTCTTATTTTTATAGTACTGTACCTGAAAGCGGCAACGCCAAAAATGTTAACCATTTAAGTTACGTCACGGTCAATTTAGCCAGCTGATTGGATGACGCATGCTCACACGTAGCATTGGTCCGGAAGATGACGCTTGGGCCAGTCCTAAAAAACTTCCGCCTTAAGTTGTAAAGAAAACACAGGAGCTAAAAGGCAGTCGACGGGAGAACCAACCTATTTAAGAAGTCAGCCAAAAGGTAGATACTAGTACCAGTTTGAAACGAGTCCACGAACATACGCATTGATCCCTCAGCAGTTCGTCGATGTATTTTAGCCCGACTGCACACACAAATATATAAATTACCGAAGCTAGCACGCAAGCTACGTTTCGCTGCTATCATCGATCTGCTCGGCTACAGGCCTCAAGTCAATATTACGAGTTAATAGCGTTTAATTTGTTTTGATACATGGCTTATCGTCGTGATTTGAATTGCCCAGAACAGCTTGTCAAGTAAAATAAAATGTCAAACCCCGGTTTTCATTTCATCTCCCACTTTGTTAGCTTTCCTGTTAGCCAAGTAGCCTTACCCAATATCTGCTTGTATGTCTAGTTAGCCTTCTGTGTAGCCCTCAGTGGTAAAGACATCGCTTTAGTTAGCGTTAATAAATAAACAGAATCCTTTATCTACTGTATATTTTCAATGTTTTCACTATATACGTCGCGAGTTGGGCACAAACGCTCCCAAACTAGTATTATTTACCATCTTAAGCATTAGCTTCCAGTATTGTCAGTTTGCTGCTTTGCATATGTTGAAATCAGCCCGTCAAAACCAATTCCTGTTTTTATCATATGATGCTTATGGTAATTTTTCTTTCTTTGGACGTTTGAGAATGAGGTCATCGGCGTGTTAACCTAGATGTGTGCCACTCCCGTCGGCAGGGATAAAAGTTCTCTCTTCCCCATTACTGGCTCGGCATAAGATTGGATAGGGTCCGATGGGCCAGTCTCCGTGGTGGTTATGTCTGTAATATAACACAATAATCAATGTGAATTAATTTGTGACTGTGATGACTGAAGCTTCTTTTAATTAATTCACATCAGTGTGATATCCTCACAGTACATACACCCCGTGGTGACAAAGTGTGCACAAAACTTTTAAACAAAAATATGTTATGTGATCTTTCAAAAGATGTCGACATGCATGGGATTGGTGAAAATGGAAAATATCCATGCTTAATAAGAATGGTATATAGAAAGTAACCTGTAAGAACAAGTGGTAATAAGTGAAAATTAAACAAAAAAATATATTTGTACATTTCCAGTGGATTGTAGAGAATATTATACCTTTTAGAGTTTTAACAAGCTGATATTCTCCAGTTGTAAACAATTGTTGCAATTCACCGTAAACCTCCAAGTCGAAAGTTTTGCTTATATGTATCCATCACCTGTTGATGCACATCTAATGGATATCAAAGGATTGCTTGGGAGTGATTTGGCTCCATCTGCTTGTATGTTTTGTTCAAATATGCCTTATTTTATCCATTTGAACTACATACACAAAAATATATTGTATGCACTATGTTCAAATTAAGACTTTTTACATAGTTCAGAATCAGTCTGACACTAAAAGCACAAATAATTAGTTATTTTTTCTGTGAGATGGTAAATAATTTATGCCACAAGAGTTTTATTAGTTGGACTATCTGTTGGCTTACAGACATAGTGCTTGTAGTTTACCATTTATAAATATATAACAGAGGTACCTGAATTTAAATCGGAGCGCGTGCTCTGTTGGTTTCTATACCACGACTGTGTAGTTTTTGTACCACAACAACCCCAATGCCTTTCTTTCAGCCAATACATAGCTGATGAACAGTGCATTACAGTTTTTTATTTATTTTTTATGGTTAGATGTATTTTTAGGTTTATTTCATGAAAAAGACTCGTCTTTGTAATGGTAACTTTGAAACCTCTGCATATCTTCATACCAGAAACCGGCCCATGACTTACTAGGGTTCAGATACCTGATGTTACACTACTCTATATTTCACCATTATTGTTTTCCTCATGTTCTCTGTATTCCAAACTGATGTCTCTTTTTCTTTTTGTTATACAAAAACCTTCCCAAGAGCATCTTGGGAAGGTTGCTTCCCAAGATGTATTTTGTTTTTAAAAGCAAAATACAAACTCCTACATTTATTTTGACTATTTAGCTTATTTAGTTGAAGTGTGTCGATAAGTTGTAGATGTTTTAATAGTGTTTGTATTTTATTCATTTAACAAATACATTTTTTTTTACTATGAATGTATCTGTTTTTTGTCATTATTTTTTATTTAATATTTTTATATTTATGTTTCCGTGGTTACTAACTTAGTTTAGCACTATAGCACTTTTGGCTCTTCATAGTTATTTCCTAAGTTGCCTCATTGCATGATTGTGATTCCACAATTCTTTGTCCTCTGTAACTGTGTGATTTATATCTTTTTTTTTTTTTTTTACATCATGTTGTGTGACACTTATTTGAATGAGAAGTGCTTTAGGAATAAAGTTTAACCGTTCAGTATTTCATATACAAATCACCTTGCCCAAAGGTTGTGGCTCCTTACAACCACAACCTTTGGGCAAGGTGTTCTTGTGTTATTTGACTCTGTTGGAAAGCATTGTGCTTAAGTTTAAACAGTAGATTTGAATCATTTATCCATTTATCATGTAAAGCATTTTGCTCCAGAAATAGCAAGGTGAGAATGAATTAAACCGAATGAATTGAGCATCTGACTGGAAGTCGTTGCAGTTTGGCTGTCAGCAGCCACCTGTGATTGAATAAATATATTTGAATGCTGAGTTATAACTATCAGATGGATTAAATTTTATCCTTTCATCTACATCACAGCAATCATCATAAGTATCCTCTCACCATGTCAACCCCTTCCCTCTTAACAGCGATGGTTAGCACATTTGAATTTCATCACTTCTCATTTGTTTTTGTTTTTTTTTGTCTTCCCAGGCTCTCGACTCTCTGGATCTTGTGTGGTTTTCAGGGTGTGTGAGTGTGCGTGCGTGGGTGTATGTGTGAGTGTGTCTGAGCTGCAGTTTTCTCTTTACTGTTTTGACAAGAGCTACTCCTCCCTGGAGGATGACAATGGAGGAGATGAAGAATGAAGCGGAGACAAACTCCATGGTATCCATGACACTGTACGCCGTGATGTATCCAGTTTTCAACGAGGTAAAGCAGCTGATGACATAAGGGTTTTCTCCTCTAGAGAGGCAAAGAGAGGGCGGCTCATAATCATTATTGAAAGAAAAATGCTTGCATTATGAATATTGTTAGTCAAATATTTTCTTCCATCTAAGCTAGAAATGAAATAAATCACTGTTATTCATTTGACCAGGTTATCTGGATTTGTTCCAACAACATACTTTAAAAAAAAATTTGAGTATTACCAAAAATTTTCAGCATTTTCAACCTCTTCTCAAGAACTTGATGACACATGTGGGTGGACATAATCTATTGAGTAACTCAAATAACGTAATTACAACACACAATCAACAGCAGATCCTCTCTGAATGCATTGTTTAATCTGCAGAAGGGCTGGGTGATGTGACCTAAAAATAACACAAAGCCTGCATCTGTTTAGTGACTCTTATCCAGTTTCTAAAATGATTGAGTTCAGTTTGGCTGCTCATTTAATTTTGTTGATCTATCAACTATTTTTGAAAATAGCTAACTGACAAAACAATAAAGTGATTTTGTCGTCCAGCTTGTTTACAGTAGATTTAGTCCTGACTACATTCCATGGGATGAAATTGAAAGATTTGCACTTTAAAATATATTTTCAGTGTACAAAGTAAATAAAATTAACCCTTTTTGCTTATTGGTTTACACATATGAAAGTCTTGTCATTGTCAGACTGTTTGTTTTGGTGTCACCTCGCTCCCTCTCTCACCTGCTATCAAAACAGCCGTCACGCTCTTGAGTTTTCCAGGTGGGCGGTGTATGATGCATTCAGGCGCATTTGGGAATCTAAGTTTACAGCGAATAAGATGCAGACAGAAATTTTGACCTGAAAATGTATTCCGGATTGATATATGTGATATGCGTTTTGTGTCTATTTACTTAAGAAATATCCTAAAAGATATTTAAATGTCTCGGTAATGAAAGGCTGTTGAAAATTACACCAGGGCATGTGTGGTTTCTTCTGCACTGACAAGTTGCCGTCAGTAAAAATGCTTAGCAAGTGTTTTTGGAAACCAATAAACTCATGAACATAAAAGGCTGTATGTCTGTGGGGACTGCAGCTTCACACATGCTTGATACCCACAGGAGGACACAACCTAAAGTAAAAAGAAAGCATGAAGGGTTGAGCTAAGTACCTTCTATGTCCTCATTCCCAGTTCTGGTTTGGTTCTGATGAGCCTTTCTCTTGTTTTCTTATTCTAGCTGGAAACGATTAACATGTCAGCAGCTCAGACGCTCAGAGCAGCCTTCAAAAAGGTAAGCAGACGCATTGATAAAATGAGTGTTAACATGAAATGGCAGGATCACACCAAGGCCACAGCAGCAACATGGAATGAGAGCCGAAGTTGCCGGGTTGCTGTAAAATAATTGCATATATAGTTACATCTAAAAACAAAATCAGAAAGTCGTTTAAGTGTGTAATTTTTCTTGCCATTTGTGTTAGAAAGTGGAACTTTTCACACTTTTTGTAATTTTGAACGATTATGGCTTACAGGTAAAAAAACCCCCCAAAATTCAACGACTCAGAAAATTAGCATATCACATTAGGCCAATAAAAAACGGATGTTTTAAGCACATACATCAGTTTCCTTAAAAGTAAGTGTATTTCTATACACTCCATACTTGGTTAGGCTTCATTTTGCATGAGCTACTTGAAGCTCTGCATCAATGCGACGTGACATAGAGGCGATCAGCTTGTGCCTTGTTGGGTCTGACTTCTCTTCTCTACAGATTGTCTTTAACATGGCTGGTTTCTGTGTAATTTTGTCGACTATACGATATTAATTGACATTTTTTCCTCAGAAATATTGATTTTTCATCCGCGAGTATCGATACATTAAATCCTACTTTGAGTTTTATGTCAACTTCAGATGATTTAAATAACCGCTGTCACACATGACTTTTTTTTACCCAGTTGCACATGTACATAAAAAATGACATGTAATGAAACAACCAGTTACAATTAATTAAATAATGATATAGATAAATTACATTATCTAATATACGTTTCTGACAAAAAGGTTCATTTTCTGCATAACCAAATGCATAAAGCCACACTATTAACATTTAAGCAAAGCAAATGTATGACAAATGTGTAACAAAAACAACATTTATTACAGCAGTAGTTCAATTAATTAAATCCAAGTCTATGGAACAGTCACAAAATGTCACCAAAATCACCCTGTCCCTCTAAAATCTTTCAGAAAATCGTAAAAATGTATCAAATCATATCGTTTGCAGAATATCGGGTATCGAATAGTTTCCATGTGCAGACCCTGATTTAGAGCGTAAACCACACATTTTCAACATTGTTGACGTTTGGCTTTTCTAAAAAGCCCAATAGAAAACTTTAACAATTCCAAATCCAGTTTTTATCTGTGAATCAGTTTTCCTGTTGGAACAGCTGTTTGAGTCAAAGACTCAATCGTCTGCTGAACTTCCTTCATTATTCCATTCACTTTGTGCAAAGCACAAGTAACCTTGGCAACAAAAAGGTCCTAAAGCATTTGTCTTTTCCCACGCTTGGTGGTTAGTACAGTGTTTGCATGTCTGAAGGCCTCACTTCGACTTCTCCAAACACTTAAAACTTTTCTCCCTGAGGTATTTTGCTTATCCCAGGAGGGATGCAAAGTTCAGTTGAGCATAAAGGCATCAGCTTGAGAGCAGAGGAACCAAAACTTTCTTTCCTGGGGACGATAACATTGGTGATTCTGCAGCATTCAGGACATGTGAGAAATCATACTTGGTAGTTTCTTACCAGTTTGCTCAATTTACCTTCATCTGAGGATGTCGGGTTGAATCAGAACTGGGTGATCCAACAACCATGATCCAAAACAAACATCAACACTATATTAGCAAGATAAAGCTTGCTAATATTAAGCTTTTGGAAAGCCCTGAACTAAACCAAACTCAGAATTTGTGTTATACGCCTAAGATCCAAGTCTGTCACAGAAAAATGGACAAATTAAATAAACTCAATTTGCTAAGAACAGTGGTCAAATATTCATATCAAAATTAGACTCATTAATGACAAAGCAGGTGTTGGTCTCTACAAGCAATATTTAAGCAAACACTAGTGGGAATTTCTATTCATCACTTGTATTCATCGCGATGAATACAAGTGATACTGTGTTCATCATTGTCACATCTTTGACCTCCAGTTTTGTGCATAATAATTTGCTTAGCAATTTATGGGGAAAAAACCCCAGTTTTTCCCAAACTAAAGGACAGGATAAAACCGACTCAGAGCCGGTTTCTACTTATGGATTACTAAATTACTACTAATAGTTTGCTGGTTAAGAAGAGAAAACATTCTGACCCATCACTCGAGTGATGAACAACTTAAAATACAACATCAGTAGCTTCCTATTCAGCTTTAGCTTCATTCGCATGTAATACCTTCACAGACCACTAGAGGTCATGGTAACTGTTTAAATGCAATTGACTTATAAGCACAAAATGTTAATGATAATTTAAAAACATGTTAAATTTGTTTTTTTTAATTACAGCTTTCTTTTCTTATGTTCCACAATACATTTAGTTTAATTATATTACCACTATTTACATTATTTAAACACAGAATGTGCTTAAAAAAACACACACAAGTAAATGCCTTTATTTTATTACCTGTTATCCTCTTGCCACAGCATAAATGTGCATTTACTCCCATACATTAAAATAACTCCTGTCTTGTTGATTCCTTCAATAATGCTGAATTAGTTGTTCTTTAAATAAACCAAATGCAGATAAGAGCACCTTTCAGCTCTTTCACTACAACTTTCACAGTTTTTTTTTTAATCACCTGCTTTCTCTGCTTACTTGCCATTGTAGTGGAGTTTGAATTATTTAGTGAAGCCCATCTGCGTGTTCTGCTCACAGCAGTTATTGTTTTCTCAGCTAAGAGCGGTGCGTTTCACCTTCCTCATCTTACTCGCATATTTCCCTTCTGTTCCCAGGCGGAGCGAGAGAACCCTGGTCTGACGCAGGACATCATAATGAAGATCTTGGAGAAGAAGAACGTGCAAATTAACTTCACCGAATCCCTGCTTCGCATGGCTGCGGATGATGTGGAAGGTAAGCAACGAAGAAAATGAGATTTTGTTGGATTATGACCTAAACGGCCTCTTTGGGTTTGTTGATGGCGCAGCCGTTTGTGGTTCTGGTCACAGTTATTCACACCGCTGGAAGAAACAAAAATTTAAAAAAAATATGCAACTTTTCTCTGTCAAGATTATTCTTTAGCAATTCCTTTAAAATAAATGCAATTGTAGTATTTATAAATATAGATGTGAACTTTTCTTTATATAATCCATCACTTTCGGACTCACGTTTGTCGGAATTTGCACACAGTGAGCTGGATGATAACGGGAAGCTCGCGGTTGGTGAACTGCAGCATAAAATGGCCTCTTGAGATCAAAAAGTTTCAAAAACGACCATTAGAGTCTAATTGGGCCACTGTGTGTTTTGGAGTGATGTCAGAAAGAAAACATTTCCTGTTCTGCCACATAAACATGTGGACCTTGCTGAACTCCACTGGGCCTTTAGTTGGAACTGTGTTTTTTGATCAGACAAGAGTAGTTTGGGATGTTCAGCACCAGTGATTCAGGCGGAGGATTTCCTGCTTTAGAGAATAGTTGGTCTGCCTCAACCTAAAAAAAAAGAATGGTGAGGTATTTAGAATTACTACAATTTAAAAATGAACAGGGACACATCCCTGTTCATTTTCACACATCCTGTGTGAACAGAGACACAGAGGATGTGTGACAGACATCCTCTATCTGGGAGGATGTGTGTTTCCTCCCAGATAGAGGATAATATCTGGGGAAATTGTAGCCAAAATACTCGACATATGAAATCACTGCAAAAACTTGTTTCAGTCAGACTTAAAACATGCAGACTGTATTAGCCTATAGAGTTATGTTGTGTGTTTTGTGCGCAAAACAGCCTTGATAGCCTTTGTCTTCAAATAATGCTTTGAGTAGACTTTGTGCTCAATGTTATTTTATGCTTTGTTATAGTTTGCAGGTACTCCAGCTTACAGCTAATATTATAAAGTAATGGTGAAAAGCTATTTTAATTTCCAGAGTTAAATTCTCTCTGTTTTTCATTCTTCCAGGTACAAGTTTGATGAGGAGCTTTTTAGTTAACATGGATGTATGGTCTTATTATAGGCATCATTGTATAAACATAATATTTAATAAAACACTGAAAAGACAGAAGTTTCTTTGACATTCGCTTTCACTTCAATTTTATAATTGTGACAGTGTGGCTGTCTCGGCAAGATTAAAATCTCTCGGCAGTGAAAGAGCGTATTAATTTTTTTTTAAAAATGGCAGCTCTCTTTATTGTAGACTGCTGCATTTTATTTTATCTTTTGAAACAAAATAAGGTGCAAATATTTCCTCTGGTGTGGCATGCACCTCCGCATGTCGTAGCTTTCTAATTGGAACCTCATTGAGGTCATTGTTACTTGAGGTCGGCTTGTTTATGGCTTCTAACACCATTGTTTGCACTTTCCGGCTTTGGTGCGAGACAAACAATATGAAAAGAAATCACTTCCTGTCTTTTGTTGAACAAGGAACAAGGAAAGGAACCTGGAGAGCTTTGCTAGAATGTATTTGATCATAAACTCACTTTGAACCGAAATTAGCACCAACATTGAGCCGAGTTATGATTTGAAGTCTTTGTTGGACATAACATCCTCTTGTTCTGTGGACATCCCAGTTCCTCTTATAGAAAATGTAGGAGGAACCTGGATCTCTCTGAGAGAGATTGTAGAAAGAGGAAGGGTCAAAGGTCGTTCTGTGAGTGTGTGTATGCGTGTTACACCCTAATGTTATAAAATGCCGCTCTATAAGATAAAGTTGTCTGTGGCAAAAGGGTGGAGGTGTGGAGTATTGACCGTTTTGTATAAAAAAAAGAAAAGCTTTATGATTTTTAGCTCACGAATACATTTTTTCAAAGTAAACATTATATTTTTATTTTGAGATTATGCAGCCAGAATAAAACCAGAATTTCTACGGTTTGCAGAGCCACGTGGCTGACATTGGATGCCTTGTTGCATCTATCTGTAACTGAGTTTGATCTTAAGTTTGTGTAACTTTGAATTATGAAAATAAATTTGCTTCATGGAAACAAAGCAACTTTGAAAAAAAACACATTTTTGCTCTAGGATGAGGGTTTTTTTTTTTTAAATCTCTATCAATATAAGTGTATTTTGCAAAACTGCAATGGAAACACTTTTTATTTTTTGCATCAAGAGTCATGTGATCAACAGCCTTATTGACAGAAAAGACAGGAAGTGATTGGAGGATGATGGCACGTCATGTTTTCATATTACTTATTGCATGTGATTTTAATTGTTTCTTATTTAATAGAAAGATCCCAATTACCAAATTCAGTTTTTTTTTCAACAATTTTCGATGTTTTGCAGACGTTTGTAATGAAACGCAGCTTATGATTGTTTCCTTAAGGATTATCTGAACCTTTCCTCCTGCAGAGTTCATGATCAGCCGGCCTGGACAGGAGTTCCAGGACCTGAACGAGAAGGCCAGAGCTCTGAAACAGATCCTTAGCAAAATCCCAGACGAGATCAACGACAGAGTACGGTTTCTACAAACTATCAAGTGAGTGCACGCAATCTGCATTTTACTCCCATTCAATAGAAGAAAATGTTGCAATTATTGCCACCATATTCCAAATGTACATAAGCATGAAAACCTCCAGTTTTTTGTTTTACATTGGAGGCACTGGTTTTAGGCTCTAAGTTGTTAAAGTTGTTTTCTTATCTCAACATCCAGCACTTAGTTTTGTTGCAGAGCAACTGGTTAATCTTTAAAACCTTCAGCAGAATTGTTAAAATGTCACTAAATACCCACCCTGTTCAGCTAATATTTGAGCAGTGGATCAAACATTAGTGGATTATTCTGATGTTTCCTGAAGCTGATAAGCATTTTGTAGTGTAAATTTACATTTAGACGTTGTTTGCTTTATTATTTCTAATCCAGCTTTTAGCAGCAGCTGCCTGTCTAAAAGTTGGGAGGCTGACAAACAAGTAAAACACTCTGTTTAAACAGACAATGTTTAATCTCATGTGTCTTCTTCTGATGCCTTTTGTCCACAGAGACATAGCCAGCGCCATAAAAGAGCTTCTGGATACAGTCAACAACGTCATTAAGAAATATCAGTACCAGAATCGCAGAGTGAGTAACACCGCTGGTTCTGAACTCGTTCGTTGAGTCGTCCCTCTGTCTCATCGTGTTTCTCTGCCCTCCAAGGCTCTGGAGCACCAGAAAAAGGAGTTTGTGAAGTACTCAAAAAGTTTCAGCGACACCCTCAAAACATACTTCAAAGACGGAAAGTGAGTCCCACACAACATGCTGCTTCAGCTCAGCAAATATACATGCTGCTGTAGAATGGGAAAATTTACGAAAGACGGTCAGACGTTTACATGAAACATGAAGAACTCTAAGGTTCAGGCTTTTAGTGACACATTTACACTTCTTTCTCTCTCTTTTTTTGAGCAATACAGTTATATGATGTTAGTTCATTTTAAAAGGATAAACAAGACTCAGATGTGTTCAGAATTATTCACCAAGGCTCAAATATGTACATACTTCCTAAACTCTTTGGTTAAATGTTTTTCTATATGGAGATATATTTATTTATTTATTTAAGCTTGATTTAAACAGATGGTTGCCATTGAGATTAAGAATCTCATTTTGACCTGGCAGTGATGGGCAGCAACATAAAACCAAACAATTACAAACCCTGCGTAAAAATAACTTTCACAAAGATTACCTAAACAAACAGCTTTAACACATATACAGTACAACTACTAAGAGATGTTTTTACATTTTTATTTTGAGTTTAATACTAAAAACTTGGTGTATATTGTTACTGCCACTCAACACAAAATGAATTTTATGACATGCCACACATCCCTGCTGTCATGTTTTTTTTTTAAATCAGTAAAATGAATGTTCTTAAAGGGCCGGTAGTGCCAGAATGATTTGATAAAATCACACGATTGTTTTTTTTATGTTTTTGTCAATAAAAATCAATGATTTTTGTGGAGCTAATTTGGAAATATTTGCAAGAAATTTTGAATGGTGATAAATTTGACTTTTTGTTTCTCGTGATATAAATCATGGACTTGAAATCAAGTAAGTCTGAGGCGCCAGGGGAGTTAAAGTAAGAAATACTGCCACATTCAGGTGGGAGTTGCACCAAAAATTTTCTTCCATTTTTGTGGAAAATTTTCATTAAACTCACAATTATGCATTAGAGCAAAAAAAAAAAAAAAAAAAAAAAGCAGGGATGTGATGATTTTTGGGTGAATTTCTGTGAAAAACTGGAGGGAATGATGTAATTTGGCAGTGTACAGATAAAAACTGCTTTGATTTGAAAGATAAAATATTTATACTCACAACTTTAATCTTGGAAGTTTTTATTTGCTTGTCCCTCTGGAGTTTAAAGCTCTTGAGTTTGGCTCACAGTCAAATGAATGAACAACGGCTTTCTGTTTCCAGGGCAATAAACGTCTTCATCAGTGCAAACCGGCTCATCCACCAAACCAACCTCATACTGCAGACCTTCAAGACCGTGGCCTAGCCCGCAGAGAGCACTGAGTCCCCACTTCCCCCGTCCCGTGGGGAGACACTGCTAAAGCGGCGGAAGCTTGAAGAGCGCCTCGCCCATATATGTAAATTAGAGTTGATTTTAAGGGTCGGGGTCGATTTCATTGGAGTCGAGATTCTAGATTCCAGTTCAAAAGACTGAAAAGTGCCATTTGTTTTCTCAATGAGGATTTTCCAGTCTTGAAGTGGAACTGAATGGGCCCAAAGTCTTTGGTTAAATTGATTTTATTTGGACAGTTTTAATTTATAACCCTGTTCTTGTTTGGGAGGTGGTGAGGCCAGGTGTTTATGAAAGACTAATTGCCATTTTTCTAATATATTCATGTTGATCATTTTACTTTTAGCTTTTCAGTCACGACTACACATCTGAGAGCACATTCAGTTAGGGGTGCGTCTCAGCCTTCTTTACTGGTTTTCTCTTCTCGCCTCCTCTTGGTGTCATTTTGCCACGGTGTGTTTGCGCAGGGTTGACAAAAATTGGTCGCCTGGCTGCGGGTGGAAACAGTCACGAGGAGAGGGAGCAGTGTTGGACATTTTGAGAGGCAGACTCAGATTTTGTTTCTCGCTATCAGAAGACAGAAAGCCAAATTACTTCCAGCACTGTGTGCGCCTTACAAAGTCCTGTAACATTCCCTCCTCTCAGAGTGTAATGAAGTGGAACTGGTCCCTGCTGTTTAAGGGGATGTAGAGAGAGAAATTAAACTTCTGTATTTAACTAATGTCTGGTTGCAAATGTTCAAATAAATAGTTTCCAAATGATGTCTCTTTGTTCTCTGCTCTCAAGTTAACGTTGTGATCTTTGTTGTAATTTCTACACACTGTTCTGATTTTGATCTTTAACAGATGTGGACATATCAGCGGACATTTTCTTAAATCTGATATGTAACTTGCAGGAGTTTTGGCAAAGTTGCAGACATTTCTGCTAGGCATTTTGGACCAAGCATTGCCCTCATTTCCTCCAAATAGTCTTACTTTGTTTTTATCAGTTGTTGTTGCGCAACACCCCCCCCCCCCCCCCCCCCCCCCCCCCCCTTCTGTCTCTACTGTCTCACTCTCTGCTTCCTCTTCTGAGAGGGGAGATGTGCTACCAGCTCTCCTTCTAACGGGTTAATTGAGTTTCCTAAATCTGCTGGGATTTACCCTGCCCAGAACTGAAGTAAACTCTGTTTAAGCTGGTTTCGAGAAACGATTCGCCTGGTTTTCTGACGGCCTACATCCAGGTGTCCCACCCTTCTTCCCTCTGTGAATTAGCCAGACTGAGCAGCCTACAGCCAACTAGTTTCACAGAGCACACCTGTTAACGGTCGCTCGTTCTCTATTTTACAACTTGCATTTGTTATTGAACCAGGTAGGTTTTAGTGACTCGGGCGAGTCCCAAGGATGACGTTTTAAATTTGGGCTACCAGCAACCTAAAAACATTTTAAACTTTTTCCTCTCCAGAATCAAACATCATAGCTATTTTACAACCATCAAAGAACTTTAAGGTGACTCATTAACTGAATGTCCACAACATCTTTTAGATTTTCTTTATGCTAAATATTTTATTAGTAAGGCAGTTTTGCAAGGGTCAGTACAGCTTAATTCAGTAGCAGAAATAATCAAATAAGTAAAATCAATCATCTAGTCTATCTTTCCCTACTGCTGACTGAGAACTAAAAAAAGGGAACCTTTGAGAGAGACGGACGGAGTTTGACGTTTCGAACCCCAGACCTGGCACGACGATGAAGAAGGTGCTGCAGCAGGAGGAAGATGTTGATCGGCGAAGGCAGGAATCTCTGTAGGTCTGATGAGCTTCTTCTCCGCATGGATGGTGAGGTCACACAGGACTTGGTGCTGGCAGGAAAAAAGGCACCAGTTCTTCTTCTTTGTCTTTGTCTTTGTCTTCATCTTTGTCTTTGGGGTCTGAACCCAGCCGATGAGAGAAGTGCGATTTGAAGCCACAGATTGTGGGCCAGACGGGTTGGTCTCCATGAGAAGGACAGTCTTCGGCTCTGTGGCCCCGGCTCTTCTTCAGCTGCAGAGTTCTTTGTCCATCTCTTGGCTCGAAGCTGCCCGGAGGATCCAACGAAAGGTTCCTCTTTTGCACCCACCTTTTATAGGGTTTATCCACCCTTTTGGGGCGTTTTCATTGGCTGTCTGCTTAGACAGATGATCTCATATCCATCACTGTCTTACAGACATTATGTCCTGATGTCTGTGCTAATGTCTCCAGGTTGCTCAACCTCCTATGTCCGTTGTCTTCACAACCTTTCACCTAAATAAGGCGTTGATCATCTCTGCTCTCCTGTTAGTTCCTTGCCTTTCACCTTTCACCTACTCTCTACCTCCAACATATCAGTGATGTTTAATTGCAGTTACACCTTTTACACCATTTCAAGTTCAATGTCAAAATCACATTTATATCACATTTATTTTCTTTAGCTTCTCTGATCTAGCATTCATTTATAATTTTATAACCATAACTTATATCACATTTATTTTCTTCAGCTTCTCTGATTTATCATTCATTTATGATTTTATAACCATAACTTATTAATTATACTTATTATAATCCTAATGTGAGTTATTACAGATGTTTTTCTGAAAAGAAACCAAGAATAATCCATGATTCTAATTATTTGATGCCAAAGTTACAGTTACTTGTTTTTCTTGTAAGTGTTCTCACAAATGTTCGTGTAAATATTATTACAAGTAAACCAATATTAATATAAGTATTTTACTTTGAATCTTATCAAATTACCAAAATGTTTAGATTTAATTCTTTAAAACTTTCATGCTTTAAAATAAGAAATAGTCTCAGCTATATTTATAAATCTGCAGGCTGGAAACTAACTTCCTCTTTTTCCAGGAAACCTGCTTTTCCTGTTTAATGACTCTCTCTGTCTGACTATGATTTCTTATGATTAGATAGAAAAAAGTAGAATTAAAGCAAAGTTTGCATGAGACAAAAACAACACACACAACCAGATTTATTTTATTGACACCTAAGTCTACTGTTGGGCCTAGAAGTCACTTGAGTGATTCATTTTAAAGATAACTATTTATTATTACTGTTAAACTAAAATCTCCAGCATGGGGAAGTGGGATGAGCTCGGATTTTCTTGACACAGTCCACAGGAAATGTCTCCAGGAATTAAGGTTTTGTCAACTCTAGCATTTGCTTTCCTTTTGGGATAAATAAAAACAGTAAGATTCAAGATTTCCCCCAGAAAACTTGGTAGTCCCGGTGGTTGTTCATCCAGCGGCCTGTTGTGTTTTTGAGTTAAAAAATGTTTAACTTGACAATTATGTCAATTGTCACAATTGACATAATTGTGACAATTGAAAATGTTACTTCACAATTATGTGTTGCTGAAAAATTGAAAGATTAATACCTGAACACCAACTATGAAGTCTTAAAAAATGCATTGGAAAAAAAATTTTGCTTAGCCTGGTGGGGGCACAAGTAAAGCCTGGTGGTCTGCCAGGCTTATAATACACTGGGGTGAACTCTGCATGGACATTCCACATAACAGTTTATATTAATCTCAAAGACTGAGGAGCTGAAAATGTTTCTGTGAATACAATAGAGACGCCAGCAGAAAATCAAACAATTCGTTTGGTACCTCTGGACAGCTTTAGACAGTGGGCTAATGGTAAAATTTGATGGATTCTTGCTGCAGCTTGGATTTTACATTAATATATTCAAATTACATGTAAATGTAAAACAGTATGAAGACTGAACAAAAATCAGATAAGGATACAAATATATATATCTTCATGGCATACCTTTGGATTTCCTCATATGACCTGTTAAAAACATTACAGGAAGTTTTCAGAACTGCAAATGAGCTAGAATGCAGATCCTTTGTTCTGCTATACAGAACAAATAACCCAGGATGACAGAATGTTCTTTTCTACATGTAGTTAGAAAATCCACAAAGTTGAGAGCGACAAATGCCATCAAAACTTAAGGCCCTTAACATTTTACAATTTTTCATCTGCCAGAGTAAGCTGATGCCAAATGCTGATGAGAAAACTATTCTAAACTTTGCAGTTGTAGCAAATATTAAAGCAGCAGTACGTAACTTATAAAAAGTTTTTTTTTATTATTTGCATATTTGTTAAAAGTACATGAAACATACAACCCTCCACCCCCAACTCCTCCCAAAAAAAGAATCAAGTACACAGAAACAGTGCAGTTACCACATACCATCTTGTGCTTGCTCATATTCACACACAAGCTGTGGCGATATTTAATTCCCGACACACAAACCCAGAAATCACATGCAAAGTAAGAGACAAACAGTCACATCCAAAGTGTTCAAAAGTAAATGGCAGCATTAACTGTCCTGTTATGTTTCGGGTCGAATTGACCCGTTTTAAAGTTACTTTTTTTTTTTTTTTTTAAATAGTTGGAAGTTTTTTTTGCATGAAACCTTTTCTATTTGTCTTAATAGGTTCACTCTACATATAAATTGAAAATTGATTCATTTTACACATTTGCAGCCTCCCCCCCAGCCCCCGTGTCTACTTTTTACATCGATACTGTTCGGGTCAATTTGACCTGGCAGTCAAGTTAAAGGGTAAAAAAAGATTTTCAAAAATGTTAAATTCTATATGTTTCCTTGCAGCTATGAACCATATTTCACCACACACATTCATGCACACGTGCACCCCCACAAGCCCACTTTCTCACTATTCTCTTTACTTCAGTAGGAAACTGCGAGAAAGCAGGTGTTCATGCAACTTTTGACGGGAATCTTTTCTGTTACTGTGGGCAAACTCCACCCACACTGAGTGGAAACTCAGCTGAACTGGAGGAAAACATAAATACTCTCTACATGACTCATTTATCTTGATTTTAATCAGCGGGTCAAATTTGACCTAGAACAGTATAAGTGTCTCAAGTTCAATTAAAAAGATCACCCTTGGAAAAAACCCCTCAAAATGTAATATATATATATTTTTTTTTTTACAAAAGATCAATTTCAGGGAAATTATTGTTTTTTTGTTTGTAGATTTTTTTCAGTGGACATAAAAAAAAATTAAATTCCACTTTTTATGTCCAAATGAGTAAATTGTCATCATTGATCCTTAATATGTGAGAAATAAAAAGAAACAAAACATTATTGCACAAATTGTGATTGAAATTGTTAGTATTGGAGTTAATAATCAGATACAAAAATGTTTTGGAGGATTTGTTTGGTTTCTGACACTATTGCATGAATCAACACTCCTCAGGTCAAATTGACCCACCAACATTATTGCTGTACCTCAGAAACAAACATAACAGGAGGGTTAAAAGGTTTGGTAGATCTGCCATAAAATGCTTCCCTGAGGCAGGAAAGGTATAAAGAACCCTGTGTGAACATTCATTGACAACACATTTTTCAAGTTTCTAGGAATTAAATGCTGTTACTTGTGCATCTAGCATTGATAAAATACCTTTACATGCAAACTTAATTCCAGTTGATAAAACAAATAACTTAAAAATCCCTGAGTCATTTATGAAAATGAAAAAAAAAATATCAAGGAAAGGATCAGCTTTAGCTATTATGAATCCCTGCTACAAATAGGACTTACCTGCTGAAATAAAAAGCACGAGTTTACTCCTGTGTTACATGTACATGAATAGTTTTACTACCTGTGCAAAACCTTTCAAATACACCACATAATTACATCGCAAAACTGACTTGTGTGTGCTGGCTATAAATTATGGGAAAAACAAGTCTAAAGAAAGTACTAAACAAGCTCCCTCTGAAAGAATACATTCACCATCTGCTTTAAGCTGCGAAACAGGATCCTCGTTGGCTGGTCTTTCCTTCCGACCCCATCCTTCAACTTCTATTATAGGAACCCCAAATCTTCCAACACTTTGTCCACATTGGGAATCAATTTTTCCTCAAAGTCCCACAGCCGCTTGTCCACATTGAGCTCCTCCAGTTTTAGTAATTTCCGTAGGGCAACACGGACGTGAATGATCCGACAGACGTCCAGCGGGACTTTGTACTTCTGCCCAAAAAATTTAAGCACTTCATGCACTGATGTCTGCTCCACCATCCTACGACACGGGTACACAAGAGTGAGATGTTGGTCATGTACACAGCACTGTAAAACAGACTTTAAATCGGTACTGCTCATGATGCATGAGAAACCAGACTTTACTATTGTCTTTATTCATGTTTGACTGCTAAGCAAGCCTCCTGTCACTAGGTGACAGCAGAGTTCAAATTAAGGCTCTCTGTTCAAGCCAGTAGAAGAAGTAGCCTATGAGAACAAGGTAGTACTACCAGAATAGGGCTATACTATTGGCGGAATAAAGTAAAAAAATGATGATCAGGGTTCAAGGCCTCGAGCCTCTTCTAAAACAAAAAAAAAAAACCTTCCGTTGTACCATTTTAAAAATGTAAACCAGGAAAAACAACATTGTATTTACTGAGGTGGTACAGGTTACAAAAACATTTGAGAACCACTGTACAACATCCCGCTATGGTCCGAAGAGGTTGAGCATCTGTTTTACTGTAATTTTAAAAAACCCATATATTTAAATTTGGACTTTACCTATTTAATTTAAATATAAATTAAGGCTGAATGCATTTCTCAGCCTACCTTGGCTGAACGATCATCTTGTGTGGATGGTAAATCTGTCGGTCAGGGTCTTCTCTGTAAACATGTTCCAGAATATTAATTCCAGGCACCCGGCTCCACTTAGGAAGGTGAAACCTCCCACTTGGTTCAAAGTGATGCTTGGGAAAGATGTGGTTCTCAATGAGGAACACTCCCACCTAAAAAAATGTGAATATGCTTTAATTAAAAGATGGGAAACATATTTGGAAATACAAGCGTAATGCACTGATCCTACGTTTGGATGCTGCTTCTGCAGCTCGTCCATCAGAGACTTCAGGTTGTCATGTTGATACGGCATGATGATCTCATCTATATCGTTTAGCAGGACATAGCGGGAACGCTCCATGGATCTGTAGATGCACTCGTTGAGTGTGGTGAGCTGGCCAAAGTAGTGAATATCGCCACCATATTGCGAAAAGAGCCAGCCTCGCGATGGATTCATGTATTTGTCGATTGGCCAGGAAACTATTTCCACAAAGCCCTCCTGGCTGTAACTCTGCAGAAGACGATCAAGGTCTGGGCCACAGCTGGTGTTGTAGATCACCACTCTGTTCACGCCGAGCAACCTTGGACAAAAAAGACAAAATAAAATCACCTACTAAACATTTTGACACTGCAGGTAAAGCAGCCTGAAGTGCTAAATGTTTTTGCAACTTTGCAGTTACAAGGTGCTTCTCTCCTGCAGTAGGAAGGCAATCTGCACACATAATTTAAGTTAGATAAATGTGCAGGATACCGTTTGTGAATCCTCTGCTCCTGGCCGAATGAATAGACCTTGATCTAAGTTTTACTCAAATCTGCAGCAGGAAGCTTTCAATTACTGACTCCCCAAGATTGCCATCGACAGCCACAGACACTGGCTGCCTGTTTGAGATTTGTGAAACGCAGCTTTATTGAGTCTGGCCACCTGCCAGCTGATGTTGTGCAAACCAGAGCTAAGAGGATCCACCATGTTACAAGCTAACCTGTGCTAGCTACACATAACTGTTGACAACCATTGAATTTGCTGAAGGATTGGAGCTCAAGACGCCACTAGTAAAGTTTAGGATTACTGACCTGTACATCTCTAGTGTCTGTGCAAACTGCAGCACATTGTTGTAGCCCCCAAACAAATTGGAGACGCACACAGTGAAATCCATCATTTTCTCCTCTCCTCCATTAGTTTTCTTGTTCCTTAAGGGAAGCCAGATGTATTCGGTTCCATTCTCAGGCCTTGTTTGAGTCAGAAGAGTGACATGTGTGGCATTGCAGGTTTTAGGAATCTGGCACATGACATCTGTGGTGACGAATGGAAACCCGAAGTTGTCAGAGTGTTGTAAAATTGTCGCTGGAGTGGTTTCACTTGTGTAGCCGGCACAGCAGAGAAAGCAATGGAGTTCCTGGATGGAGTCTCTCCGAAACATCCCGATGAGGCGAATGTCAAAGCCCTGTACTCTCTGGTCCATGTAGGCTGAGACTAAGAAGTGCTTGGTGTTTTTCAGGGGAGTTATGCTCTCTTTGGAGACTGATCGCAGACAAACCTCTGGAACAACAGGTCTCTGGTTGAAGCTGGTTGATCTACTGCTAACCAAGAGTGTGATTATGCATATGGTGATGAAGAAGAGGATAAGGAACTTTTTTCTGATGGGTTTTGACATGGTGAAATGGATTCCTGGCCTCATGCAGAACCTGGAATCAAAGGAAGAGAAAAAACCGTTCTGAATCTGTTACATAAATCAGGCCTTAAAGGTAAAGGTAATTTTATTTATATAGCACATTTTCAGCAATACAAAGTGCTTTACAGGAATTAAACAGAAATACAAACAAAATAACAAACCAAAGGAAACAGCAAAAGAAGAAAAAGAATCTCTGTTGAGATTGGTGTGTGAATAGTGATCAGTATGTAAATTAGGTGCTCCTGTTCAGGGTTGATGGGTAAATATCCTCTGGTCTAATTCCACTTCTGGATTGGAAGAACAGGAGTCTAAAAAGAATCTAATAAAGTTGATCCAAAATACATAAACTAGAAACTCTTATTCAGGGCTGGTTGATAGGTATAAGTAAGTATCCTCTGGTCTAATTTGTTTTCTGGTTTGGAAGAATATGAGTCTAAAATGCAGTTGCTATAAGGTAGTTTTTTCTAGATTCTAAGTTTGTTCTAATCCTTGTTCTGGGTTGCCAAATAAGTGTAGGTAAGTATTCTCTGGACTTTCTAAGTATGCTCTAAATTTGTAAAAAGTAATGAGTACTCCACAGTTTCTAAGTAAGAATAAAAACTAAATGTTCCTGTTCTGGAAGATTTTTTTTTTAATGGATTCTAAGTTTGTTCAATTCCTTTTCTGGGTTGCACTAATAGGAGTCTCTCTGCATAATAATCTAAAAATTAATCCAAGAAGTATAATATTGGCCAGAGTACTGTACATTTTCTAAAAAAAAATTAATAAAAAAAAAAGCTAAAGAGTGACTAATCCAATTCCTTTTTTGGGTTAAAATGAGTACTCCACAGTTTCTAATTAATAAAGGGGAATGAAATAAAAAGAGGAAAGGTCACATTAGGTCACATGGCAACATTCAGATAAAACAAAGACTTGAGTGAAGGCGGTGACATCACAGGGCCATGAAACCACGTTGCTCAGCCTCCCGGCAGAAGTCCGATAAAGATGTTATCAAAGAAATGTCTTTTGGAGCGCTCAGCTGCATGGATAACAGGAAGGGGTGAGGTGGGAAGGAGCGCTATGTTTACATATCTTCAAAGAGATTGGAAAGATGCAGCCCTTCCAAAGCAACACGGGGAAAGCCAGTTCAGATACAAAATGTCTTAGGTCTGGTAGATTATAACTTTCAATCTTCCCTAAAGTCTATCTCAATTCCCAATTATCCAAACTAGTTTGGCACTGAACCAAAACTAGCAACTTCTCCTCGATTGATTCCATCCCTCTAGTGAGTTTTAGAGTCCTCAGCTGGGATGCGAGTCTCAGCAAGACTCGCATCCAATTTGCGTCTCTGTCCACACCAACAGTCTGAGTGTTTGCTAGTTTTGCCAAATTTGTTGATAAGCCAGGTATCTGCAAGCTCCAAACAGCAGAAATCCTGTTAGGAATAAATCCAGGGTGTATCCCGCCGGGTGTGTCCCCGCAGGACAGGATGGCTCGCCTGTGCCCAGTTTTCTCATGGAGAAAATTTGATCAATTGCATTGAGAGACCGGTTGACCAGATTTGTAGATTTGGAGGATGTGCAAAGAAAGGAACCAGAAATAGAGAAAAAGATCACAAAAACAGAGCAAGCGGAGCAAGCGGAGCAGGCAAGGGCAGGGAGGGAGCAGAGGAAAAAAGCCTCCGCCTTCACAGAGAGCAAGAGAAAAACTTAACTATAGAAGCACAAAGTTGAACAACAATTCTAGATGCAACTTTAACGCATACGATCACAAAAGACTGCAGTATTTGGTAGATATAAATATTTCAAATATTCAAACTGCTTGCAAATAACATGTGGAATGGTTAGAATGACTTGGACTCCATTTTCTGCTAAAAGACATGTGACCAAAATGCTAATTATGAAGCACAGTGGTTCGGCCATCATGACACATAAGTTGAAATGTTGGTAAATCTAATCAGTACTGTCACATCAAATGACATCCCTGGTGTCAGTACAACCACAAAATGTGGGAAATACGTTTATCATTATCAGTATAATGACAAAAAAAAATTCCCTGCTCCCTGTCTACTTTTAAGACAATGCTTAAAACTTTCCTTAAAGTTAAAACAGTGACGTTTACCCAGTCAAGTGGGGGAGTAGAGGAAGACAGAGTGTGACGGGGTGGACAGGTAAATAAAGTCTGGAAAGACAGCCTTCCTCACGCCTCCGTTGTTATGCTGCTATAGATTTACCCTACTGGAGGACAAACTGACCTCCACTTTTTCCTCACTTTCTTCTTCTACTACTCTCCAAGTTAACTTTGTTTTTGCTCAGTTTTTTCTCCTCTATATGGAAGCTACATCTGACTGGCGTTCCACTAGGCTGCGGTGCCTTTGTGGAGGCGGGGGATTGGCTGAGAAAATGCCAACAACTGAAACTTCTCCTCCTGCTGCTGATTTTAACTTTTTATTAACATAGAAAGTACTCCTGTTTCCTTCCTTCTCTTTCATGTGCATCTGCTCATATGGCACCAGGTTCTGCTGGAGGTTTCGAGGTTTTCCTCTCCACTGTCGCTACATTCATGCTCAGTATGAACGATTGCTGTAAAGTCAAATCACACAATGCGGGCGCTTTTCCACTCTAAGTGAATGCTGCAAGTCAATGACTTGATGCAATTTGCTAGGTTTCCTTAGAAAACTTTTCAAACTATGTTGAATACTGAAGTGAGCTCAATGCATTAATAGCAGAATTGATTGTTATCACTTCTACACATTAACCACATTGTGTGTGTGATTAAATTTAAAATTGTTTGTGTGGTGCTCTGAGGTAACATTTGTTGTGAATTGCCATTGTATAAATGAACTGAATTGAATACAACTGTTGTTGCTCAATGACAAAATTGCTGAGATAAATTTAGAGAAATTTGAAGATGATACAAAATGAACAAAAGGCAAATGAAAGAGGCATCTCCAGACACACTGAAAAACCAAACAACACTACTACACTGGTGGCTGAAGCAGCTAATGTAGGATTTCAAAGTCATTCTCAGGACAGACATGCAGCCTCACCTGTTAGACTCTGAAACACGACACCTCTGATATAGAGGTTAAATATGGAGAACAGGAAGAACAAGAAAAGATGCCAAGCATGACGGTCTATCTGTATGTGCAGTGAAGTCAAACAAGAAGTTACTTGTAAAGAATTACATGGAAGAGGATAAGATACCGCCTAAACTTTCAACTGAGATAGTAGCATTAAAACAGGTGTAGCCTCCATGCAAACTGGAGCTGAACTAGTGTTCAAGTACAGCAGACTAAAGATGACTGGTGTGAATGCACCCTAAGACTTTGCATAGATTGCAGAAATTTGAATAGAAAATCCCATCCTGACACACAGGCCTTCCCACAAATCAAGGACTTTTTGAATCATTTGGATGGAAAATTGTGGTTGTCGCTCTTGGACCAGCAGGCGCTGCGAGGATTCCTGAGGGGACAGGCAGGAACCCAGCTGACTTCCAGTCCACCTGATTGCCACTTGGGGTATACGAGGCTGATCACTAATCACTGGAACCTGCTTGTAACCCATCATTATTCCCTCATCCACAGAACCTAAGCAAACATCCCTGAGCACCAGTAAATGTGGATACACAACTGAATAATTAGTTGCGTATCCATGTCCTCATCATTCGGTTTCTGTGTTTTTAAACTCTGGGCAAACTAACATAATATGCAATCGTACCACCATGAGTTGATGTCAGTGACTCCCTAAGGATTGTATGAGTAGATTTCCGTCCCTTTTGAACTCGGGAATACTCCTGCAGCATTTCAGCCCTGAATCATGGAAATGCATGATAAAACCTGCCAAACTTATCTGGATGACTCTCAGTCTATAGCAAAACATTCAGAGATCACTTGGAGGATGAGATGAGAAAAGTTCTCCAGAGATTAAGTTACCTTGATGTAAAACGCAAGTCGAGTAAGTTTGACACGTTTAAGCACAAGGTGTACTATTTAGACACACCAGCCTTGACCTTGAAGCAGTCAAAAAACTCAGTTATAAAACCAGAGATACGTCGGTCAGCTCAGAAAAATGTTAGATCTTTCCTACTTCAAGACTTTTCCAGAAACGCAAACTGTCTGTTAAAAGCTGACAAAAATCACAAATCTGACTCCATGAAAGTGACACAAAGATGACCAAAGAAACAGTCAATTTTGCCCTTCTCAGAACAAATTGCATGGACTTACATGCACCAAGCACACTTGAGGAACAAGTTTTATCAACTCACCAGTGCTTAAATTTCCAGATTACACATAACTGTTTCGTTTTGGCTCGGTCCAGGTGGTAATCTGTGAGTTTTTTCTTATGGCTACCATACACAAAGAGGAGCTGGAAAAACTAGAATTTCTAGTTTTAAAATGGGCCATCAGGACAAATTCAGAGACTATTTAGACTAAGCTCCAACAATTCCTGCTTATGACAACAACAACCTGCTTCTGTACATTTTGTCAACAACCAAACTGAATGCAACCATATCTAGATGCATCACAGAGCTTGCTGGTTTTCACTTCACTATAGCACACCAGGAAAAGAAAGTGATGCATTTGCTTTGTCAAAAATGCTAGAGGGTATAAAACCTTTAATGAGAGACTGTTCTGAGGAGTTGCCTCTAGACACTATTGAGGTAGCTAAAAGACACAACAGCTACATGGAAACTGTTAGCCACAGCTGAAGTAGAGACAGCAAAAGCAAAGCGTGCAGTGCAAAAGTCTGTGGCTGCCCAACAAGCTCGGAGCATTCAACCCACAGACAAAACGCGTGGGAAACACACTGTATGCCAACGAAACCACCTATTTCAGAAACACTGCACTTAAAGAGCTGCACAATATGGGCAATCAAGACCTTTGAACCATGACCCCTTCCTTTGGCTACTAATCCAGACAGACATTAAGCATCGTGTGACTGAAGTTTACCCCTGTATCAAGCTGAAAAGGTCCAGTCATGACACAAGGGCTTCCTTTAACAAACATTTTAATTTTAACCAGAGCTTTAAGTAGGCCCACATGCACCGGTATGCAGTACCAGCACTTTTAATTTTATTGTTCAGCATATCGGGACAAATCTCCAGCATGGCGTTTACCTGGACTTTTCCGGTGTTACGTTTGACTGCATTTTACTCCCCTACTGCAACGTCCTGCACAAGCAGCAAAATACGCATATGCTCACTCCTGCCCTGTCACCAGTGTGCTGTGCAATACATTTATTGTTACACCCAACTACTCTTCCTGGGGTTCATCGTTAAAACAAACAAAGTAGAAATCATTCACATGTATGACAGGTGACAGGTCTAATATACATAGCTATTAAAAAATGTATAATAGTTCATACAAAAATGTTGGTAAATTCATAAAATAATAAATCATTCCAGTTATAAATGTTACTCTGAAAAAATGTGTGAAGGCACAGTGTATAATGAGAGGTAACATTGAGAAATGTAATAAACAATATTTACAAAACTCAAGAACAGGAAAAAAGGAACAAAAAGTAAAGAGTAAAGAACTAGATGTGAATCAGGGTAGGAAAACAGAGAATCCCACAAGGTGACAAACATTTCACAGACAAAGGATCATATACACACACTCCAGAATTCAAACATTACAGAAAAACTTATTGTTTCTTAACACCTGCCCTGAGCAATGAGGGCAGGTGTCAAAAAGCCCTCAAAAGGGCAGGTGTCAAAAAGCAGGTCAGGTGAGACACATGGAGGCATGGAGATGCGTTTTCACCTGAGGGTAGTGCAGGTGAATAGAATGAGTGAGTGTGAATACAATAGAAACAGGAAGGAATATTAACATGAGAGGAACTAAAGAGGCATCTGCAATGCATTTCTAAAGACTGTAATAAGACCACAGAGAGGAGAGGAGCTTGTTTTTTTTCAACGATTATCTGTCTCATATTACAAACAGTGACGGTTTTAACAAAAACGATATGTATTTTTAAGTAAGTAAACTTTTTTTTAATAAAAGCTATATACTGCAGCTTTAATACAAACTTTTTTCTTTGCTGCAAATCAGATTTTTTGTCCTCCACTCCCAAGTTACCTAATTAGCCATGTAAGGATGGGAAGAAAAAGTATATATATTTTTTACCCCTCCAGGGGGTCTTTTGTGGGCTCTAGTGTCCAGTGGGCTGACAGGAAACGAGGAAGGAGAGGGGGGGAGACATGCGGCAAATGTCGTCGGGTCCGGGAGTCGAACCCGCGACGGCCACGTCGAGGACTCAAGGCCTCCAAATACGGGTCGAGCTAACCACTACGCCACCACGGCACGCCCCAAGAAAAAGTATTTTGAACTTTGATCGACAAGTACAACAAATGTAGGCCTCATTTCTTTACTTCCTCCAAATCATTCGCTAGGGTTTGGGTAAACTTCAACGTAGTGTTTTTCTTTTTTACTAGATTGAAAAACACTAGTGTAACAAGTCTGGCAACTTGGAAACTGTATCTCTGAGGAGGAGTTGCGCCTCAAAGTAGACGCTTGGTCCACCCAGGTGTTTTACACAGCTGAGTGGTTTCCATTAGAGATTGAAGGATTTCTAAAACATGCATGAAAGAATCAAGGCCACACTCCAGGTATGTTTTTGATGAGGGAATAGCACCAAAACATGATATAATTTTACATAATACTGCCCCTTTAAAAATGGGAAAAATATTGGTGGGATATTGCAGAGAGCGCACTTGGTGAAAATAAGGAAACTGGACTAAAAACAACAACTTAAAACAGACGGAAGTTGCAACAACAATGAGACTAACTGAACAAAAGTCACTAGAGCGTTGATGATGAAAGAACAAAAAAGGAGGCCTGACCTTGTACTTGTTCCGACAGCAAACAGGTTATGGCAGTATTTCCTCAGGGCCCACAATCCCATGATTTATGTTTTTCCCTGTTGTCACACATGTGACTAAAATAAATTAATGATTAACAGCCTTCAGCAGCACCTGATGCAATCATTTGACACAGGTGTGCTGGAGCAAAGACACCTAAAACAAAAAGTACTGTGGGTTCTGAAGAACGGGTTTGAAAAACACCTGAATTATTCACTCAGATTCACAATCAGTCAGACAAACACTAAACATACTTACATCTCATATGTATTGTCTTTGTTAGGGTTTTGATTATACTTTACAATCTATAACTTTGTCTCCCCTCCTTATTGTTATGGGCCAACCTGTCAATGTTTTGCCCTTTTGTTGCTTTTACAAATCAATAAAATTTAGGAAATGTGGCTTCTCTTTAAAGTCACTTAATGTCAAAGTAGAAACTGATTTCTACGAAATAACGACAAGTAAATAAGCAAATAATTGCATGAATATCCCACTTTCACATGAAAGATTTTCTTTGTACTTTTTTGTCAAAGAAAGCTACTCTGTTGATTATGATGGATTTAGAAAAGAATTCAAAGGGTAAAGCATCCAAGGGGGTGAAAATGTTTTATAGACAAAAACAAAATGTCAGAGTAGAATAAAAATTTCCACACATATTAAAAACTTTGGGTGTCAACTTTATTGAGCAACCTGAAAAAAGATGAAGATAAAGGCAAAGACAAAGGCAAAGACAAAGAAGAAGAACTGGTGCCTTCCTTCCATGAGGTCAGCTCGTCTACATCTCAACCGACCAGAAAGATTGCGAGACAAGGTGAAGGGAGCTTCAGAGCCGCAAGACAAGAAGCTGAAGAACGCTACACACATGAGGAAGTCACCCTAAGACCCCAGACCTGCCGCTCTAAATCAGTACTCTTCTTGCCAGCACCCAAGTCCTGTGTGACCTCACCATCCATGCAGAGACAAAAGCTCATCAGATCTAGAGAGATCCCTGCCTTCGTCGATCAACAACCTCCTCCTCCTGCTGCTGCAGCACCTTCTTCATCATCAGGCCAGTTCTGGGGTTCAAAATTCCATACTCTGTCTGTCTCTCTCAAAGGTTCCCTGTTTGGTTCTCAGTGTCAGCATTAGGGAAAGATAGGCTAGATCATTGATTTTACTTATTTGATTATTTCAGCTACTGAATTAAGCTGTACTGATGAGATCCAGCAAACAGATCACTGAACGTTGGCCGTCAATGGTTTCTGCGCAAGCTGCAACGTTTGAAAGTAGACCAAGATCCAAATAACAACCTACCAACGTGGGATGCAAAGCAGCTAGAGGTTGGTGATATTGGGAGTTTTATTGGCTATTTACAGGAGCATTTTTTTCAATGTGCATCATACAACAATTTCATTCCTACAGCTGCTGTAGAAACAACTATCCTTGACTTTCAACAGACCTGAAGAGTTGGTTACAAACCTGAAGAACCAGGCTGATCCTGAGAAATAATGATTTTTGCCAATGAAAACAGAAACCTAATCAGTGCTGTGAAGTGAGAGTGAAACTTTAATGTAAAGGGGGAGTAGGCTGCTTTTAAGACTTTAACACGATGTGGCCAACCTTGGTTGGCCTAGTTTGTATATGAAAACATCTTCATAGCAAAAGGTAAAAAATAATGGTTAATGGTCAGTACATCAAATAATGGTTACATCAAGTCCTCACATCTGCTCCAAAATTAAGACCAGTACATGTCTGTAAAAAACAAACATTGCTAAAAAAAACAGGAAGAAAGCTCAATCTAAAACTTCATAAGATCATGCATTGAGATTACAAAAGAGAAAGCAACAGATACAACACAGATTGTAACAAGGCAGCCTTTTGCGGTTGGGTTTTACAGTGAGGATGAAAAGCTGAGGCAGAGTCAGGTGGAAACAGCAGTGGTTTATTCTTCACACAGCACCAACAATCATTTCACAGGTGAAACTGCAGCCTTAAATAGTCCCAGCTGTTACGGACCAAACCACCTTTAATACACAGGGGAATCTCAATTCACCAATCTCCACCTATTTAAATAAAATACCTTTTACTAAATACAAACATTTCCTTTTTATAAATATTTTATGTTTTATTCTTACACCATAACGAAACACCACAAAAACCCATAAACAATCCTCCCCCCACTTTTCAATGGCCTCTCCCAGAAACTATATATGGTGTCTGGACCCCTAGCGCAGTATTTGTCCAAACACCCTGGAGAGAACACCGAAAAGACAGGTGAGTCACTCTATATTAGCACTCCACACTTAACAGATTATGCACAAACATTTGCTCATTTTTACCCACCAGTAGCTCATTGCTCTGAGTACCAATTATCCTCCCTTCACAGGCAACCACCTCACTTCTCAATGAGGAGCAGCTGTGCAAAGCCCAGAAAAAAAAGCTACATGCTAACCACTAAAAAATCAATAAATACAGTTAAAACTTCTTGTGTGCAAATTATTTATGTGCAAATCTATACTTAAAGTGCAGTGCTAAATAAAGTGCTTGTTAATAAAGTGCAAAAAGTGCTTTTAAAAGTGCTATACAGTGACTTAAGTAAAAAATAGTCCCAGTAATGAAGATGTCTTCATTACACAGATGTAATGTATATTTGGAGGTTGTGGTCGGTTGCCTAAGTCACAACCTCAAGATACACAGATCATGATGAAACTTGGAAGATGCCACTGGTAGAAGACCTTTGTCACTTCTTTGATTATTGGATGTTATTGTGAGAATTGATAATTGTAGCAAAAATATTGCATTTTAAATGTCTGAAGTGAATCGTTTCTAAGTTGATCTTGTTCAGCCCTGCTTTAAATGTTAATATATTTGTCCTTTAATTTGGACACCATTTTTAATTTGTTCAGTGTAGAGTTGCAGGCACTACGTCTAACATTGATTTTAGATCAACTCTTGCGGTCTGTCTTGTAAAATAAGTATGTTTTTCCACCACATTTTACTACAGCTGATGCGAGGAGCGGCCATTATGAAATACAAAGTTGGTCTCACAAGTTGTAACTGGTAGTTGGAGTTGCTCCCACTTTCCCAGTGTGAAACGCGACTCTGGAGGGCATTCCAGATTATTATTTTTTTGACTGGGAAGTTGAAATGTCCTAGTTCAGAGTAAAACTGGAACCCAGCACTAGTATGTCTACTTGTTGATAGTAAATGCAAGTATTCCTTCTTATTTGAAGGTTATCAACAAAAATTCTTCAATAAGATGAAAAAACAAATAATTTCTCCACGCATTCCCCTCAGGTTAAGGTTTTTTCAAGCTTTGGCTGAAGAGAGTAAAATGACTCTTTTTAATACACATTTCAGACTTCAGTCTGATAGAAAATCTTTGGAGGCAGCCGCAGATTAGAGTGACAGCTAGGTGCCTTTGCAACCTACAAGTCTTGAAAATCACCACCAGCTGATAAGTTTTCCACCAAATTGGTTCTGGAACTTGCTCATTAGCTTTTCTGCCCAAAGAAATCAACTGTTGACATGAATAAAACTATTTTCAGCCCAATCAGCCAACCAGAAAAAAAGAAGTACCTTTAGACTCAAATCCAGAGATACTGTTAGCTTAAGGCGTGCAATTTATTTTTCGATGTATTTAACTGTTCTAGTTTCAGTTCTCTTCTCCCAATGCTTTGTCTCAGATCATTTTTTAAAATACTCTAGTGAGAATTTGAAACGGAGCCATTACTTCCTCTATGTCAAGGTATGACACAGAAGAAGTTCATGACTATACAACGTAGAACCAGTTTCAAGGGTTTGATTGAACACGTGTGAACAATCAATTCAAATCAGTTTAGCACATAGAGAAGCGTGGAAATACAGTACAATGGCCATATAACAGTTTTTTCCTCACCGTTTTATAAATGATGCGCATTACTTTACTGTAATGAAGGTAACCAATAAGATGTCAGGATTCCCCGAAGGACAAAAACCAGATCGTACTAGTTAAAACCGGAAAGGGCAAAACAATAATAATAAATAAATAAATAAATAAAAATTTACATTAATCACGCATTTAACTCTAAAGTGCACTTAACTATACAACTAAATTAATTCAAAATGAATTTATGCATGAGTACTTGGTCAAGATAAAATAATAATAATAATAAATGATGTGCCACACAAATAACAAAAGCATTCTAAGATCGCACACGTTTTTAAAAAATGACTTTATCAAACTTACCCGAAGCTGAGACTGCAGCCACTGCTCGTCTCGCAGACAAGACGCCGAGAAAGCGGGTGATGGACTAATGATAAATCAATTTCCTATAGGTGCACTCCGGACCCTCCTATTTCGTTTAGCCATCACCCACTAACACCAGCCAGTCACTAGTGATGTATGGAGAGAGCATGCATCACAGTAAGAGAGTCACTTCACGTCTCTACGTCGTCCTGAATACTCTGGGAGGAGGATGGCCAATGAGCAGCCGACATATAAAACCACAAAAAAACTTTACATATCAAAAATACTCGAACGACGAGCTTTAAATGTTTCAAGGTGACGTATGTTTGAATAAACTCTGTTTTCAATGGATTAGATTATTTTTAGTTATGTTTTCGTAAATAGGACAAAAAAATGAAAATTGCGGGTATAATAAAGAAGTAAAAAAAACATATCTAAGCCAATAGAAAGCGGTACGATGAAGTAAAAAAAGCTCTCAGAATAATTTATGATCAGACTGTAAACTAGGAAATTAAATGTTTAATGGATGTTAGAAAAGTGGCTTCAGTGACTGACGATTATTATTCTCTTGTGATCCAGAGAATAAAGGTACTGGTGACACCTAGAGGTAGTCTCTGGTAACAGAGTCCTAATATTTAAACATTTAATAGGGTAGTTTTATTCCTCTTACATAACAAAATATTAATTTACAAGAAAGGATTTCACAAATTAAATGTTTTCAAACAGTAAAACCCTCTGACTAATTCTCTCTCTCTTTTTTTTTTCATTTAACCAGAAGGGTGCATTTTGGAGACAAACCTGACTTTGGTGAATAAACACAGTAAACTGTTCATCTTTAGATACTAAACATACATTTTATTTGTCACATGTTTCTATACTCAAATATTTTTTGTTGGTCAGATGTAAGTGTTGCAATCTTAAATACTGTGTTTTCATTAGCTGTAAGTGGTAAAATCCCAGTTAACAGAAATCAAAGCTTAAAAATATGTATTTAAATTACATTTTTTTCTAATGTTACAATTTTTCAGAATCATTTCTAACCTATTTGACACCTCTGTTTATTTATATTTATCAAAACTTACATCCCTTTTCCCACTTTCTGCTCTTAAAGTTATTTCAGAATTTGTATTTAAAGTGTTTCAGCCTCTAGGAAATCCATAAGCTCAATATAATTTTAAATCATTTTTAAAAAAAATAATCAGCTTTATTTAGTTGTCTTGTTGATTTAAAACATGTTTCCATGTTAAGTAAAATAATTCACCTTTCAGAACTATTTTGACAGCTTATGAAACACAATTTGATTTTAGCATCTATACATACAAAGTGGCCATGTTCAATGTGGCGGTACAGATCAGAGATTTGTAGATGAAAGAAAAAAGAAAATAGGTAGACAACAATAAGAAAAGTTGATTATTTTTCCCCCTTGCTGTTAACAGGTAAACATGAATATTCCAGGAAGTTTCCAGAAAAGACATTACAGTACAAAGATACAGTAAAACACATCAAAACTACAGGTTAGTTTATTCATTCAACAACAATTCATCTGCTAGAGGCGGGAAAAAAAAGATTTTAAGCTTCACAGCTGTAGCAAATCTTTGGTCCTATTAGCTTTTATAGGTACATCAACATATGCTGTGCTGCTTCATACTGATAGACAAACTAGTCGTTTAAATTTGCTTCCTCAGAAACCTGTCCTGTTGAGTCTTATACAAACAAACTTCACTTTACCATTCCTTTCCTTCCTTCTGAGTTTAAATGAACTCTAATCATGCATCTGAACATTTGTATTCAGTTAAAGACACAGAGATGGGATAGATGCCTGTAGGGTATTTTTAGTTCACTGTTCCAAAAACTATCGCAAAGAAATTATTAAGCTTAAGTCTTCCATCTCTGGATAATTAGCATCGGATTGTATATGGTTTGTTTATTAAGGAAATATGTACGTGTTTTAGTCGGTACCAATCTGATACATTTGAGAAGATCAGGGATAAATTGAAAAGATTAATTATGTTAAAGTGTCCAGAATTTATGTGACCCTCTGTACTATTTGTATTTTCACTTACAATCATTGCACGTCATATTTTATACAAATCCCTCCTCCTTTTGTTCATGTCATTATATGACTTGTTTGACGTTTTATTTGTATAAATGAAAGTTGTGCTGTCCTCTCAACTTCTGCCTGTCTCTACCAGTCTTCATGCTAACAACTTCACCAAGTAAAGTGATAAGTCACATATAAAGGATAAAAAAGGATATGGACACAAAGGACTAAACAACTTAAGTGCAAAAACAATTAAAATGTATCTTTACTTTTTAAGACTTTACAGTTGGTATTTAATTGATTTTATAGGACTTTTTTTTTTTTTTTAGCTCTAGTGGCCTTTTTTCCCACAGTAGATATAAGGTGTGATTTTTGTGCCACCAAGTTGAGTGCTTGCCATAAAACAATAGTGAGCGCCCAACTTGGTGGCACAAAAACCACGCCAGATAGTTGGACAGGAAGGTGGGTTATGAGTTGGGAGAAGACATTAGCATAATAAGGTCATCGGGCCTCGTCGAGGACTGAGGCCTCCGTACATAAGTGGCGTTCAAAACCTCCTGCGCCACCGCCATGACCTATGTAATAATGCATTCCATAGCTTACTAGTAATATTTTCAAATTTCCTATCAACTTTAAACATTTTATAAACTCAAAAACACGGTAGGCCGTCCGACAACTACTGCGCTTAGCAAGTTTTCCGAGGGAAACCCCGCATTATGTACACTGCTCTACATTTCTCAACCAAAAAATAAAACAGCACAAGCCTAAGTCTCTTTCAACTACATACAGGGAAACACTGATCTACATTTTATCAAGGAAATAAAAAAAACAACACATGGCAAAAGTGTCTTTCAAATACATAAATACTTACAAAGACGAAAGTTTTCCCAAGTTCAAAGCTTTTAACGTACATTCAGGTTACATATAATACAAAGCTGTTCATAGTCAGACTTTTTCTTCATGTGGTTTGTTCAAACACTATCAGCTAATTGCTGAAATTACACAAATTTCACATAAGGTTACATCATGGTCTCTTTGATGTCTCCTTTGTCTTTGATTTAGGTCCATACATCGTGTTTTGACCAATCAGCATCTTTGCATGGTGTGTTTTTATCCTCTTCATGTGAAATTTTGTTTTACCTGTGCAGCTCCTTATTGACCATCATGTTTTTGACAAAACAAAATAACTTACCAAAGATGTACAAAACTCCCAGGGGTATGGCTGTTACCAGCATAATATATTGATACTGTAATTAGGTGTTTATTCTCACTGGTACTGTTTAATATTTAATGCAGAGGTTATCTCTACATATACCATTTTACTAACATAGCAAAAAGTCTGTAAGGAGGTGTTGCGTGAAGCAGAAAGAAAGTTCTTTGACTTGTGTTGAAAGAATCAGAATGTTACAGGTTCCTTGCAAAAACATGAACATTTTACAACCAAACCCTTAGATTAAATTTTTGTAAATTTATGATACGCTGACACAACACAAACCAGGATTGTAAAGTGGAAGTAAAATAATGCATGGACAACCATTGTCTTCGAAAATGTTATTCTAAACTTTGGTGTGAATTTGTATTTTGCCTGTTAACAGAGGAGGATTTCTATCTTGATTAAGAGTTCAATTTCTATAAGAGTTTCACAAATTGTGTGGAATTATCCTTATTACAATTTGCTGTCATTGATTCAGAACCTAACTCCACCAAACTTGAAATCTATGGTAATTCCTCTTTACAGCAAGCTAGCCCTCACCACTTCCAGTTTTTTGGGGATGACATTTAAGTGGTTTTAAAATGCCTTTTAACAAAGAGGTAAAAATATTTTAAAAGAATTTTTACGCTTTTAGTTTTCACTCGCATAGGATAGTAATCTCTACAAGCTAAAGTCAGTAGTTAGAGTATCCTGCTCAATATTGCTGTGTCAGTGTACTTTTCTTTTGCTATTTATGTGAAAAAAGCAAAAGCTATTAATCCAGAATGAGCTGATGTGAAGTCATCATCCATGAAGCCACTGATCAACCATACCAGTAGCCACCAACCACCACCTTTCGACCAACAAACCAGTTTAAACATGCAAAGTAGTGCTTTGCCTGTGTGGGGAAAAAAAACTAATTATGCTGCTCTCTTATGCATACAGCATCTCGAAAGAGCCTTCGCCCAGTGGCTGCTTGTTCACTCACAGCTTCAGTTTTCACCTTCTTTGTCATGTTCTGAGTTTTTCTGTGTATTTATTTAGAGTTTTCTCTGAGTCTCCGTGCTGACCTGTCCTACCCATGATTGTTCCCTGGTGTGTCAGCTGGCAACCTCCACCCACCAGGCACGACACGTTAAACCCTTTGGCATGTATAGAATAGCAGACTGAGGGACTTTAACAGACCCTGCATGTCAAGCTTTTTATGGCTGCCTAGGATCCATGAGTCCCACTGCAAACTAGTGATATGTTACCATCAGATGTATCCATTAGGACATTTTTGTCCATTTGAAAAAACAAAACAAAAAAACAACAAAATATTCATCAAAGCATATCGTAAGTTTACAAGTGAAAATTCTTCTGTGTTTTACCAAAGTCTGGATTTCAAGTACCATTTCTTTTTTTTTTTTACGCTAACAGAATAATGTTTTGTCTTCTTCTTTTAAACAAAACCAACTTCTGGCGTGCTCGGATCAACCAAACATTTACTAATTCAGGATCATTTAAAAATGTTAATGTTTTGCTGTTATTTATGATTCCACTGTTTTTGAACACAAAATGTTCAATTGACTCTTTAAGACCTCTCTTTTAATGTCCTGGGTTACAAAACATGTAGAACAAGATGTTAGGGTTTCATAACATTTGTTCTTTTTATTGTTCACTGATGAAATTGTAGTTATCTTTGACATTACCAAGACTCGTTTTTAAAAAATTTCTAAGTGCCCCAGCCAAGCAACATTTCTTCAATTATAAAATAACACCTTTATGTGAAACTGTACCCCAACTAGCATTATATAATCAATGTTTTAAAGAGCAAAATGTTAAATAATTGTTAGTTTCGATAAGGACGGATGATTTTTAAGAAATTTCTGCAAAACAAAAATACTGAAAAATACAAATCTGTTTGGTTTTTGTAGCAATCTTTTGGACTTGGAACTTTTTGTCCTTAATGACTAAAAAAGGTTGGAAATGAATGCGATGCCTCTGGGTTATTGTAAAAAAGTAGACTTGCATGATGCAATCGGCTCTTATGACCTTTTCAGGGTTTTGATGTGGTGTAATGTAATAAGGCAATCTTTTGCTGTGACTAAAACATTCATAAATAAACATAAACATGGGCAAACTTTCCGTCTAAATGCATGCATAAACCCGCTCTCAAATGTGGGCAGACTATGTCAGTTCATTCTCAGAATTAGGCTTTTCTTATCAATGAAATGCCACCAACAGAAAACATACTTTTGTTGACCAAATAAAGACTGTGAACTTAATAAAGACTTATTTTATCCATCTCTATCTAGTTAAACAGAATTACTTCAGGAAGCCATGCGAACATAGCATCTCTTGTGTATCAGTCAGGTTTTCATGTGTTCCTTGAGTAATAAATGTGAACTAAGAAGGCTTAAAGATGATTCTTAGAAGTGAACTTTAACACAGCAGTCATATGGGAGGAAGCTGGAGAAACAACAAATGCTTGAGGGATAACGTGCAAACTACATGCAAAGGATACCTGGGTAGACAACTCTCAGAAGGTAGTATTGGCACATCACCCTCTCAATTAGAGGGTGTCAGCAAAGCTCCATGCTCACGAACAGTTGGAGAAATGATGACATTCCTGGGCATGACAGGTTTCAATGCTGATTGGATTGAAAGTAATGCAGAAAAAACAGCACCACTTAGAGAACTCATGAAAGAACAGGTCATCAAAACCAAAAGAATTTGCTAAAATGGACAACTGAAGCAAAAGTAGCTTTTGAAACTCTAAAATGTGAAATGCAGACTGCCCCTGCACTAGCAGTCCCAAACTATGAAAAACCATTCTGCCTTTATGTTGCAAACAAAAAAGACATGTATGTCACAGCAGTTTTAATGCAAGAAATATGTACTGTTTAACACTCTGTAGCTACACTAACAAACCCATTACAACTGTTAAGCCAATCACCACTGTTAAAACAATTAAGACTGTTACCAGTGAAGCTCATACAACCATAAAACCTAATGAAGAGATTAAAGATAATGAAGGAAATCCACCAGTAAATAAAGAACTTAAAGTTGTCACACCTGCATCCCTTATAGCAACTGCAGAAGAAGCTCAGTTAAAATTAACAACAAAAGTCTTGACCACCCAAGCACCTTTAAAAACCACCCCAATTGAAAAATTAGTTACTAAATCAACTATTTTAATTCACATGACAACTCCCTCAAAAGATCTTACAACACCAAAAAATTCAGATAAAAACACAGTTATTAAAAATGAGCAAATTGTGACACCTACAACACTAAAACAAACTACCACACCAACAAACGCCAATAAAGTAATTGAAACAAATGAATTGATCGGCAGTAGTGAAGATTTGGATTTTATTCAAACAACACTCAAAGGCCTCAAAGGCCCTGACCTTCTCTACAGAGCTTGGGGACCAGATGACCTCATTGCTGTAGCCAAACAGCACCTTCCCCCTATTGAGAAAGGAGGCAGAGCCATCGCTGAAGCCCTAGAGTATCTCAGCAAAACCATGAGACCAACGACCTATGAACTTAAGACTGTTTTGCTCCATGTTTATGGTCCAACTGTGGTCTCCAAACTTGGTCCAGTCTTCTCACAAGATCTCCGTCTAAGAGGAATGGATAACCCTGACGGAACCGACAATCCACTCAATGCTGACTACAACAAGGCTCTACGAAAAATAGGCGAAGCCTTCATAGAGCAGTTTCCAGTCCGCCCCAGCTACAATGTCATCTCAGCCTGCATCCAAGGTCCAATTGAAGGTTCAACTGACTTTTACAGATGCCTGTTTGACATTTTCTCAGCTCACTCTGGTCTAGAAGTCCCCAAAAATGACTGGATGGGAAATGATCCGGCTGGTCCCTTTGAACTGCTTCTCTGTCAAAAGTTCCTGGAAGGACTGAGGCTTGACATCAGAGATGGAATCAAAATGTCCTACATTGGATGGGACATCACATCAAGAATTAAAGAACTTCTGCTTCATGCCCAACACAATGAGAAACTCTGCAACGATCGCCAGAAGAAGAACAAAGACCGCAAAGAAAAGCGCATGGAAGATGCTCAGCTCACCCTGATTCAACACATCACTGCTCAGAACTCCAACCACTGCCCACCTGCAGTTGATCAATATGGAGGTCCCTCACAAGATCCATGTTTCAACTGTGGCCAGATTGGACATTGGGCTCGAGAATGCCCTCAGAAGAAGCGAGACAGAAGCAGAGACAGAGGTTTCCACCACCATCAAGGACGTCCAAACCCACGTGGCGGCTTTGGCCCATGCGGCCGAGGGTTCCTAACTCAGGGTGGTTTCAACAATCAAAGAGGACATTACTAGAGCCAGCAGCTAGCCCGGTGCCGTTGGATCAACCCATGGTTCAGCAAACTGCAAGTACCAGTACACACACATATATGGTATATCATCAAAATGCATATCAGAAGTTGCCAATGTTGACAGTGCAAGTTAAAGGTGTTGACATACATTTTTTAGTAGATTCTGGGGCCACCCAGTCTCTAATAAAACATGAATGTCTCCCTAGAGCTCCATTATCTGGAAAAACAGTTAATTCCACAGGAGCTTCTGGTCAAGTAACACCTGAACCAGTCACAAAACCATTGAATCTCATTGATCCTTTCACGGGACAGGAACTGACACATCAATTTTTGTTGTCACCTGTCTGCCCAATTAATCTATTGGCTCGAGATTTAATGTTAAAAATGTCTCTGTGTCTAAAATGTACACCAGAGGGCATCCAAGTGATTAAACAAACAGAAACAACCACATTCTCTAAATTACCAAAACTTCTCTACATTTTTGAATGGTCTATTGCTGATCAACAGACTGAAACCATTCTGAGGTTAGCACGTAACCGTGTGCCTCCAACAGCTGATGTGAATCCTCAACAACGCTTGCATTGCACAACGCTGGCAACCACAGACCCAGCTGATGAGCTCGGCGATGAGTTCATCTGCTCTCCACCCACATCATTGCATGTGACACGTGTTGGCAGCACAACACAGCGTTCTTACTGGTTTGTCTAAGCCCTACCCAACAACATTTTTTCCAAGTCCCTGAGTCATTTCCACATATCTCTCTGGCTAAAGATCCAGCTGATAAGTGGAAGTCACTAGGGCCTCTGGCTAAATCTACCCATGAAGCAACTGATTTGATGTTCCATTCTCCTGGAATAAAATACTCCCCCTCTCTACAAATGTACAGAGAGCAGTTAATTGCTGATTTGTCTGTCCGCCCCTCAAAGGAAGTGATTGATGACAGCTCATGACTGACACTTGCTCAGCTCTGCAGCCCTCATCCAGCACTTGACACATTACCTGATCATCTTTGGGCTGTTCACTGTTTAATGGGCGTTCCTACACATTCACTAGATTGTGTCAAGGTTATTGTGAATCACCAACCATTTTCCATCAAGCTCTGAATGACAACTTAGCAGCTCTAACATTACATCCGAAATGTGCTCTGTTGCAGTATGTTGACGATCTCCTATTGGCAGCACCTGATGCTGAACTCTGTAAAAATGAGAGTTTGAAATTACTCCATTTTCTTGCTGATAATGGACACAAAGTTAGCAAAACCAAATTGCAGTTTGTGCAACCTTGTGTGACATTCCTGGGACACGTGATTTCAGAACAAGGCAGAACTATTTCTGAAAAACGCATTTCAGCAATAGTTCAGCTGCCCCTCCCACAAACAAAGAAGCAGTTAATGTCCTTTCTAGGACTGTGTGGTTACTGCAGGCATTTTATCCCAAATTATGCTGAGGTTGAGAAACCCTTAAGAGAAATATTTCATGAAAAAGGGTTATTGATGAGCTCGAAGGTTACATGGACATCTGAAGCATTAACATCATTTGAAGCGCTGAAAAAACAATTACAAAAAGCACCCACTCTAGGCATTCCTGATCCAACTCGTCCGTTTACACAGACGGTGGATGAGCGGGGTGGCTGTATGACGTCAGTTTTGCTCCAAAAACATGGTGACAGATTGAAACCAGTCGCCTACTTCTCCTCCAAATTGGATGTTGTCACAGCTGGGCTTCTACCACTGTGCACGAGTGGCAGTCGTATAAGAAGCTGTTTTGGCATCCAGAGACATTGTGGGTTATTCTGATCTGACCCTACTCGTTCCCCACTCTGTCACACTCATTCTAAATGAGCAGAGGACGGCGCATCTGTCAACTGCCAGATAGCTGCGTTACCACTGTGTTCTTTTAGATATGTCAAACATAACCATTAAACGCTGTACAGTATTAAATCCAGCTACTCTTTTGCCAACACCTGTGGAAGGCCAACCACATGACTGTGTTGCTGAATGGGACGTCCTTTGTTCACCCCGACCTGATCTGAAGCAAGAACCGCTCGCAGATGCAGAACTCACATTGTTTGTTGATGGAAGTGCATCCAGAGATCCGCACTCTGGCGCCATCTTTCACCACTACAAAGACCCCATTTCTTTAGGAGACGCGGCAGCTGATGCTGCTGCCAGATCTGCAGCCAGAAGGTCTCTACCCAACAACCATTCACTACTAAAAGTAAGAGCACTGACACCTTTGCCTCTTACTTTACAAGATTTTCAATCCCGTGCAATCCCTGCCTCCCTGAAAAATTTTTCAGACCCTTCTGCGTGACGTCACATGGTGTTGACCATGTGTCGAAGGGAGGAATGTTGAGGGAGATGGACAAATTATGCTTTACAGTAAATTTTTCAAAATCAGCTCACATTTTTTGTGAAAACTGCATTATCTGTGCTCAAAACAACATTGCAAAAGGTCATAAAATGCAAGGAACAGGAGCACACCCCCAGACACACAGACCTTTTCAACATGTAATGATTGATTTTATTGAGCTCACCCCATGTGAAAAGAAAAAATATTGTTTAGTGATGGTTGACATGTTTTCAAAATGGGTTGAAGCGTTCCCAGTTCAAACAGCAGATGCCTCCGCAGTAGCAAAGATCCTCTTAAGGGAGGTAATTTGCCGCTGGGGAGTGCCTAGAAGAATTTCTAGTGATAATGGAAGACATTTTGCAAATCAAATACTTACTGAACTGTCTAAAATGTTGAATCTGGATCTAACAAAACATTGTTCTGACCATCCACCGTCAGGTGGCGCTGTTGAGAGGGAAAATGGCACACTAAAGTTAAAAGTAACTAAAATATGTGAAGAAACAGGTTTGAACTGGGTACAGACTCTTCCAATTGTCCTAATGTATATGCGAATGAGACGTCGTCAGAAAAATAACCTCAGTCCTTTTGAAATTCTCTTTGCAGGTCCTCCAAACATGGGGATGGGACCCCCAGATAGTTCTGGGAAAGATCTAACCACATGTGATGATAACATGATTAATTATTGCATTTCTCTAGCAGATCAGCTAAAAACCATTAGACAACAGGCCCAAGGAGGCCAACCAGCACCAGCTACTAAACCACTGCATGATATACAACCAGGAGATTTTGTGTTTATTAGGAATTTTAGGAGGAAAAACTGGCGATCCCACCGGGGCCATCCATCAGAGGATGCTGAGGCAGCATTAAGAACATGGAGGGAACCAGACGACATCATCAGCGACACTGGATCACAGATGTATTAATGTGTATTAATTGTGGTGGAAGACAGAAAAGACAGTGACAATGAGGAGTTATTACTTAATCCAAGTTTTTATTGCTCCAAGTAGTTGTATTATCATATTATGAAGGAATTTGAAGTTTCTAACTCTTTTGAAACTTTTTATTGTATGTGTTTTCATCTTTATTTTTATTCATCTTACTATAGAAATAATTATTTTTAAGTTGTTTCAAGAGAAACAAAAGGGAGGAATTGTGGAATAAAATAATTATTTACAGTGTGTTTAGTTTTATTAGAAGTTTATTTAATATTAATCTTACAATGTTTAATCAGTTTATTATGTCTCACTCAGTCTTACAGAGTCATTGTTTCTCTTTTTAGCCTTCACAGTTTGCCTCAGTGTGTCAGAAGCTTAGCAACAGGCGATAAGTAAATAGTTTTCATACCTTGCGGAGGGACAAGACCAGACCGACGGCGGAGCGATTATTATTAGACACAGAATATTCTGTCTGAAACCCATTTTTAACTGAAAGTTGAATTTTTCTCTGTGTGTGTATTAATCTGATTGGCTCCTTGGGAATGTTGGTGGCGACACTCTGTCTGTGGGAGAAGGACAGTATACAGTATATGTAGAGAGGTGATTCCTTTGTCTAGTTAGATCTCTTCTGAGTTCTCCATCTGTGCAGATGTAAAATAAAGCTGTGTTTTGTTCTTTCTCTTTAACAAGGTTTGGACTTTGTTAATTTTTCTCGCTCCACAGAATCAAAGGAAGAGAAAAAACATCAGGGCCATTCTGAATCTGTTACATAAATCATACATAAAGGTAAAGGTATTTTTATTTATATAGCACATTTTCATCAACAAGGTAATACAAAGTGCTTCACAGGAATTAAAAGCAAATGCCAACAAAATAACAAACCAAAGGAAAGAGCAAAAGAAGAAAAATAATCTAATGTTGAGCTTGAAAGATTTGAATGACTTTTCATAATTTGAATGACTTGGACTCCATTTTCTGCCAATAGACATGTGACCAAAATGCTAATTATGAAGCACAGTGGTTCGGCCATCATGACACAAAAGTTGAAATGTTGGTAAATCTAATCAGTACTGTCGCATCAAATGACATCCCTGGTGTCGGTACAACCACAAAATGTTGGAAATACTTCCATCATTATCAGTACAATGATAAAAAAAATCTAAATGACAGATTAAAAAACAAAATATATTCCTTTTCTAATCAGCTCTGTCACAGTTTACAAAGATTAATTTTGATTCAGAGCATAAGCCACCATCAACTTCTCTAACGCTTCGGTATATGCAGAAGCGGTGCAACCCCAGAAAGACAACCATCTTCTCTATAATCATCAATCGTGACTCATCTGAATACAAGTTCATATTATTGAAATCTAACACAGAGTTGCATTAGAGCTTAATCAGGACAGGCTTTTTTAGAGAAATGTTAATATCTGCTAAATGGAGATGTTGTTGGAGCATCTTACCCCTTATGGAAATTGTCATGAAGTGCGGGTGGTGAAGTGGTGAGGCAGAGGCAGCGGACCCAGGAATGATGAATTATGATGTTTTTAATGAAAATAACTTAGTCCAAACAACGAGCAGCAGGAGTAACACAAACTGAACACGAGGAGACTAAACATTGACGACGACTAGACTGGACATTGACGAGGACCCGACGAGGAACAAGGAACACAGGTGGAGTTAAATACACGGGAGGGTAATCACAGAGACGAGACACACCTGGGAACAATCAAGGGGAGGACAGGACAACGAAGAGACTAAGGACACAGGAAACTCTAAATAAACACAGAAAAACACAGATCCTGACAGTACCCCCCCCCTCAAGGGCGGCTACCAGACGCCCAAAAAACAAAAAACACAACAAGGGTGGGCGGAGGGGCGCTGGACGGGGGGCCAGAGTCCAGAAAAAACAAAAAACAACCCACCGCTGTGGGCGGAAACACAGGGAGGGCCAAGAGTCCAAAAACAACAAAAAACTACCCAAAGGGTGGGCGGAGGCAAAGGAGGCGGGAACCACGGAGGTGGTCCGGCGGCCGTCCGCGGCGCTGGAGGCGGGAACCACGGAGGCGGGAACCACGGAGGCGGGAACCACGGAGGCGGGAACCACGGAGGCCGTCCGCGGCGCTGGAGGCGGGAACCACGGAGGCGGTCCGGCGGCCGTCCGCGGCGCTGGAGGCGGGAACCACGGAGGCGGTCCGGCGGCCGTCCGCGGCGCTGGAGGCGGGAACCACGGAGGCGGTCCGGCGGCCGTCCGCGGCGCTGGAGACGGGAACCCCGGAGGCGGTCCGGCGGCCGTCCCCGGCGCTGGAGGTGGCGATGAGTCCCGGGGGCCGCCCACAGACGGCGACGACGAGCCCCCCGAGGCAGGGTCTCTGGTGGAGCACAGGGGGTCTTGGTCGGAGCACAAGGGGTCTCGGTCTCGGGTGGAACGCAGAGGGTCTCGGTCTCGGGTGGAACGCTGGGGGTCTCGGTCTCGGGTGGAACGCTGGGGGTCTCGGTCTCGGGTGGAACGCTGGGGGTCTCGGTCTCGGGTGGAACGCTGGAGGTCAGGGTCTCTGGAGGAACGCTGGAGGTCAGGGTCTCTGGAGGAACGCTGGAGGTCAGGGTCTCTGGAGGAACGCTGGAGGTCAGGGTCTCTGGAGGAACGCTGGAGGTCAGGGTCTCTGGAGGAACGCAGGGAGTCAGAGTCGGAACGCAGGGAGTCAGAGTCGGAACGCAGGGAGTCAGAGTCGGAACGCAGGGAGTCTCTGGAGGAACGCAGGGAGTCTCGGAAGGAACGCAGGGAGTCTGGGTCTCGGAAGGAACACTGGGAGTCTCGGAAGGAACACTGGGAGTCTCGGAAGGTGCGCCGGCTGGAACGCCGGCTGATTCGGCCTCGGGTGCGCCGGCTGGAACGCCGGCTGATTCGGCCTCGGGTGCGCCGGCTGGAACGCCGGCTGATTCGGCCTCGGGTGCGCCGGCTGGAACGCCGGCTGATTCGGCCTCGGGTGCGCCGGCTGGAACGCCGGTTGATTCGGCCTCGGGTGCGCCGGCTGGAACGCCGGCTGATTCGGCCTCGGGTGCGCCGGCTGGAACGCCGGCTGATTCGGCCTCGGGTGCGCCGGCTGGAGGTGAGCCGGAGCGGAGCCTCGGGGCCGGCTGCGGGGGCGAGCCGGAGCGGAGCCTGGGAACCGGCCGCGGGGGCGAGCCGCAGCGAAGCCTTGGAACCGGCCGCGGGGGCGAGCCGCAGCGAAGCCTTGGAACCGGCCGCGGGGGCGAGCCGCAGCGAAGCCTTGGAACCGGCTGCGGGGGTGACAGCTCCGGAAGGCGACGAGGGGCCGGGTCCACCGGCGGCTCACGTCGCTGTCTCCGGGCTGACCGTGGAGGTGGCGGCTCCGGAAAGCGACGAGGGGCCGGGTCTGCCGGCGGCTCACGTCGCTGTCTCCGGGCTGACCGTGGAGGTGGCGGCTCCGGAAAGCGACGAGGGGCCGGGTCTGCCGGCGGCTCACGTCGCTGTCTCCGGGCTGACCGTGGAGGTGGCGGCTCCGGAAAGCGACGAGTGGCCGGGTCTGCCGGCGGCTCACGTCGCTGTCTTCCCCGGCGTAGGTTACGGCGGGGGCCGAATCCGGAGGGCTTTGGGGCGGTGACTGGTGGGATCTGACATTTCCTAAATGCCAGGGTATAGTCTGAGTCCAGTCCCATTTCTTCCAGCAGCAGCGGAGATGGCAGGATCTCTACGTCCCTGTAGAGATCCCGCTGAGCCAACTCCAACTGCTGCTGGATCCACGCCTCCTGGTCGTGCTGGGCCATAAGCTGCTACCTCACCGTTCGGTCTGGTCGGGTCCTTCTGTCATGAAGTGCGGGTGGTGAAGTGGTGAGGCAGAGGCAGCGGACCCAGGAATGATGAATTATGATGTTTTTAATGAAAATAACTTAGTCCAAACAACGAGCAGCAGGAGTAACACAAACTGAACACGAGGAGACTAAACATTGACGACGACTAGACTGGACATTGACGAGGACCCGACGAGGAACAAGGAACACAGGTGGAGTTAAATACACGGGAGGGTAATCACAGAGACGAGACACACCTGGGAACAATCAAGGGGAGGACAGGACAACGAAGAGACTAAGGACACAGGAAACTCTAAATAAACACAGAAAAACACAGATCCTGACAGAAATACATAAATGATTGACCACAAGTTGTTCATATGTAAGACCACAAAACATCGTCCATGAGGTCATCTAGAGTTGTTCCGCAAGGACATATTCCTGGGCCCTGGATGTTTACACTTTAAAGAAAAACTTTCATATGCATGTTCTAAATATAACATCTAAACATGTGCAGATCATACCATAATGTAAATGTATGGTACCAGTTATGACCCAGGTTTCAAGTAAATCAAATTACAAACGTAATGTTCCAGTTTGTAACTTTATATGCGTCTCAAATTTACGGCGGTCTCTTTTAGAGCCACGTGTTTTTGTTTCACTGGAGAGACGAATTGTTTCTGGGTACAAGCACCTTGTTCCAAGCTTTTATTTAACGTTTATGTTAAAAGCTTTTGTAACTGGGTCAGATTTAATCAAGTGTCAGGTTCACAAGAAAATAAATATCAAGAGAAGGAGTTGATATATAGTCACCATATAATCTCGAAATCATCAAATTATGATTTCGTTAAAGGCTGTGTTTGTTAGATTGGAGTAGTTTTCAGAAGTTGTAGAAGTCCTCCATATTCAGCCAAGAGACTAAACCAACCAAAGTTAGGACAGCACAATGAGAACAAATGCATTTACCAGTACTGTATTTACCATTGATATATGGTATTTCACAGACCACATATCTATCCATAATAACTCAACCATGAGTTAATAATATTTTTAATTTGTTTTTTAGGATTAGGCTTCCAGGGCTCCAGGTTCAGCCATGAAACCAAATGTTTAAATATGAAATCAAATATATAAAACATCACTTCACATGAATTCTGCAACCCTTTGCAACTTAGCAGACCAGCATAATTTGGAACAATGAAATAATAAAAACAAACAAAAAAAATTTACCAAGGGAGGTACAAAACACCCAGGGTGATGCCCGATACTGATATAATACATTGATACTAGCATTACGGTGTTTATTCCCGCAGGTACATGCTGGTTAATATTTAAAGTAGGGGTTATTTCTGCATACACATTATTAGTATAACATAAAAAAAGGTCAGGCAAGATGCATCGCAGGGCCTGGGATCCTGTTCAGCCCCAACATCCGATCCCTCAATCGGATCACGCAATGAAAACTGACTGAGGGATCAGATTTCAATCATCCTGCTCTAAACGTGTCATTCAGACCTGGTAGGTAAATACATCGAGTGACCATGTGTGCAGCACAACTAACTGTGCTGTACACAAATATAGAGAGAGGAGCACTAAGTGATTATGAATGTTCCCTCTTGATATTTTTTTAATTTATACTGCAGCAGGACTTTTATGAGGCACAGAGAGACGGAGGAAAGAGGGGAGCAAATGAGAGGCTTCATTAGCCTGCTAATAATTAATGATGAGTGTTTGCATATGAAAAACCAGTTAACTTTATTTGATTATTACATATTTTAGCAGTGTGAATAAAATGCTACACTTTTTGTATTTTATGCACTTATTTTTGGACTTAAAAATAAATGCATGTTGGCCACGGTTTTATTAAATTTTTTTTAAGATGCTTTTCAATGCAACAATTCTTAACATCACTGTGTGCTTATGTCTCTGGCATCCTGTTTGTTTCAGACAAACATTCCTCCAAACCTTCAGTCTATATGATCTTTTCTCTCTATGACAAGCAAGTAACCATCACCACTTTCAGTGACATTAAACTCACTTCCTGGTGACATATCTAGGGCCACGTTCACACAACAGGCAAACGCGACCCAACGCCCACGCATGTGACTTTTTCATGTCCGTTAACTTTATTTTTATGTTAATTTGAAAAAGAAAAATAAAAGCTAAAATTTCAGTTGTTAGGACAGCTGCACGTGAAGCATCCTTTCACTGATGAAGGCAATGCAAACGGTATGATCAACACCCGAGTTGATCATACTCAGGTGTTGAGCATGATCAACACCTGAGTATGAACCAGTACAGAACTGTACTGGTTCTGCAAGTTTGACATGAACTAACAGAAAGTGCTGTGGGGACAAGTCAGGGAGGCCCTGTGGCCAAGCCTTGTGGCACAAGCTTGTGGGCTTGGCACAAGCAAGCCCTGTGGTGGATTACTTTATGATAATCACCACAACTAGTTTCATGCGAGAGAATCTTACTCGGGGAAACAAAAAATTAAAACAAAACTTACAACTTTCAGATCTCTGCCATGCTCATCTCATACCAGTAACCAACAACCAACACCTTCGGACCAATAAACCTCCTTAAACTGGCAACACAATACTTGGCATGAAGGAAAATAAGATACAAGTCGTGCAGCTCTCACATGTATACTACATCTTCAAAGAGCTTTTGCTCCTTGAATTTGGAAACAGCATTTGCAGCCTATTGTTAACACAAGAAACATGGGTTGCAAACTCTCATTTAGATTTAGCACGAGGTTAATGTTTGAACCAAAACAAAACAAAAGTTGGCTTACAGATATCCGTGAGCCAAGGTGGGAAAAACACCTTGAGGAAGTAGAATTTATTTTCCCCACTGCTGAAAAGAATGACATGCAAGGCTTCAAGAAAATCAAGTTCTGAAACTGCCATAGTGACAGTTTACCCAGCTAATTAGTCACCTCTGCAGGGAATTATGAAACCCTACACTTCTAAAGATCTACAGATTATGCAGATCTTTCCTCCCAGTAGATGTTAGACTCCAACCACCATGGCTCCCAACAAACTTAAGTGTTTACGTGAATGCTGGTATTTGAATAGTTTTACTCATTTTTATCAAGAATTGTGTTGCACTGTTTTCATTTTTCATATATTGTAAATAGTCTCTTTTTAATGGAAAAATATAAATCCCTTGGTACAGAGTATACAATTTCTACTAATTACACAGTTTACCATAAATCTTGTTTTTTTCAATATTTTTTAAACATTTATTTCATGCCTCAATGCTGCAATTAACTACTTTTCCTCAGTATGGAACAATAAATGTCATGGAGTTAGTTTCCTATGAAAACCTTTCAAACAAATAAAGCATGTTTCTCAAGTCTTGTCAGGAAATTAGCGCCACAGTATTTCTATTAAATTCTTTTATGGAGGTAAAGCTCTCTCACTGTACAACTGACCATTTATATTTCCATCTTGATAATGCTGAAAGGTCAGTCTGTTGGGAGTCAGAGTAGATTTTGTGTGTGTTTGTGTGTGTATGTTACAAAGTAGATATAGCAAATGGACCACCAACCACACTTACTAACAGCATACTAATGCTCAGCCTCTAATGTAAATGTAAGAGAGATATTATTTTGTAAAATAATATCTTGTATGTCTGCCCCAAATGGTTTGTATGCAAATCTACCATATATTAAAGTCAAAACAATTGTTAGAGGCAGTATTGTGTATTTTCTAGGCCATTTTATAGCACAATTAAGTAAATGTTACCTTCAGTTGTGATAAAAATGAGTTGGACTGTGAAGTAGCTTGTATAATGAGCTCCACACCAGGTGTTTGCTAATTGCTGCTAGCTAGTCTGAAGGAGCCGAGTGGGAGAGGGCTGCTTTGAAACTCGGAAACTGCAGCTCCGAGCTATGTAGTGGTGTCTGAAGGTGGCGCTAGGTCCACCCAGGTGTTTCGCACAGCTGAATGGTTGCCATGGAGATTAAAGGATTTCTCAAATCCTTTAATTTGCATGAAAGAATCAAGGCATGAAGAATCAAAGCAACACTCCAGGTGTGTTTTTGATGAGGCAATAGCTTTATGGCATGAGGTAAAGCTCAAAAAAGTCAATTTTATGTACTGCCCATTTAGGGAAAAACTCATTCTGGGATTCTGCAACATAACCTAAAGCTGTAAAAGTCATTTAATGTTCAACATTAAGATTTTAAGCCCTTTTATTATACAGTGTATGTAAACATACTGTATGCAGATAAGTTACCTGCTGGAACAAGACTGGGTTCCATACGGATTTGAGTTGTATACTATTTCAAGGGTGTGATTCTGCAAGTTGATTGTGTTCCTGATGGAGGTGGAGATGAACAACGAGCTACATTAGAAGGAGAACGGAGTATGAAGGATATACTGGGACACAGAAACAGACTGTCCTTTCTTTGAACTGTATATCGCCCATCCTAACAAAGCAGCAGTTCCCTCCATGCTTCCTGTATTTGTTACTTCAAGGCTGGATGACTGCAAGTCTTTAACACCAGGAAATCTACAAAATGTAGATAAAAGCATTCCTGCCAACCAATGATGTCAGTAACGCGTTACTTTGTAACGCGTAACTGACCACGGATCACTATTTTCAGTAATAAGTAATCTAATGCGTTGCTATTTTAAATCCAGTAATCAGATTAATGTTACTTTTCCCCAAATCACTGTGCGTTACTTTTGTGTCACTCATTTTCTCTACTAATTTAACTTTATTTCCTCTACGAGTCTCCGGGGAGTGACGTCCGGACAATTCACTCACCTTATCAGCATCTGTGATAGTACTCAGTTTGTCCTCATTTGGAGGAAGTTCCTGTATTTCCAGCTACTAAAAGCATACCTGTCTCCTTCGAGACTTCGAGGAAGGAGACAGGAGGAAGGAGAAAGGTATGCATTTAGTAGCTGGAAATACAGGAACTTCCTCCAAATGAGGACAAACTGACCTCCACTTTTGCCTCACTTTCTTCTTCTACTACTCTCCAAGTTAATTTTGTTTTTGCTCAGTTTTTTCTCCTCTCTGTGGAAGCTACATCTGACTGGCGTTCCACTAGGCTACGGTACCTTTCTGGAGGCGGGGGATTGGTTGACAAAATGCCAACAACTGAACCTTCTCCTCCTGCTGCTGATTTTAACTTTTTATTAACATAGAAAGTACTCCTGTTTCCTTCCTTCTCTTTCATGTGCATCTGCTCATATGGCACCAGGTTCTGCTGGAGGTTTCGAGGTTTTCCTCTCCACTGTCGCTACGTTCATGCTCAGTATGAACAATTGCTGTAAAGTCAAATCACACAATGCGGGCGCTTTTATACTCTCAGTGAATGCTGCAAGTCAATGACTTGATGCAATTTGCTAGGTTTCCTTAGAAAACTTTTCAAACTATGTTGAATACTGAAGCGAGCTCAATGCATTAATAGCTAGAATTGGTCGTAATCAATTCTACACATTAACCACATTGTATGTATGATTAAATTTAAAATTGTTTGTGTGCTGCTTTGAGGTAACATTTGTTGTGAGTTGCCATTATATAAATGAACTGAATTGAATACAACTGTTGTTGCTCAATGACAAAATTGCTGAGATCACATATGCACCCAAACTGCGCCAAGATGGACCAGAGTTAGCTTTTTTGGTTCTCAAAGTTCAACTGTACATTCACACTTCCCCAAACGTGCCAGTCTTTCAAGTCAAATGAACTAGTGTTCAAGTAATGCAGACTAAACAAGACTGGTGTGAATGCACCATAAGACTTTGCATATATTTCAGAAATTTGAATATCCTGACACACAGGACTTCCCACAAATAAAGGACATTTTGAATCATTTGGATGGAAAATTGTAATTGTTGCTCTTGGATCAGCAGGCGCTGCGAGGATTCCTGAGGGGACAGGCAGGAGCCCAGCTGCCCCCAGCTGACCTCCAGCCCACCTGATTGCCAATTGGGGTATATGAGGCTGAGCCAAACCAGACCTAATCACTGGAACCTGCTTGTAACCCATCATTATTCCCTCATCCACAGAACCTAAGCAAACATCCCTGAGCACCAGTAAATGTGGATACACAACTAAATAGTTAGTTGTGTATTCATGTCCTCATCCTTCTGTTTCTGTGTTTTTAAACTCTGGGCAAACTAACATAATATGCAATCGTACCACCATGAGTTGATGTCAGTGACTCCCTAAGTTTTGTATGAGTAAATTTCCGTCCCTTTTGAACTCAGGAATACTCCTGCAGCATTTCAGCCCTGAATGATGGAACTGCATGATAAAACCTGCCAAACTTATCTGGATGACTCTCAGTCTATAGCAAAACATTCAGAGATCACTTGGAGGATGAGGTGAGAAAAGTTCTCCAGAGATTAAGTTACCTTGATGCAAAACGCAAGTCGAGTAAGTTTGACACGTTTAAGCACAAGGTGTACTATTTAGACACACCAGCCTTGACCTTGAAGCAGTCAAAAAACTCAGTTATAAAACCAGAGATACGTCGGTCAACTCAGAAAAATGTTAGATCTTTCCTACTTCAAGACAAGACTTTTCCAGAAAAGCAAACTGTCTGTTAAAAGCTGACAAAAATCACAAATCTGACTCCATGAAAGTGACACAAAGATGACCAAAGAAACAGTCAATTTTGCCCTTCTCAGAACAAATTGCATGTACTGACATGCACTTGAGGAACAAGTTTTATCAACTCACCAGTGCTTAAATTTCCAGATTTCACATAACTGTTTCCTTTTGGCTAGGTCCAGGTTTTTTCTTATGGCTACCCTAAGAGGAGCTTGTGTTTTTCAAAGATTATCTGTCTCATATTACAAATAGTGATGGTTTTAACAAAAAAATGTTTTTTTAAGTAAGTAAAATTTTTTTTATTGAAGGTTATATACTGCAGCTTTAATACAAGCTTTTTTTCTTTGCTGCAAATAATTTTTTTGGCCACTCCCAAGTGGACTTCGAGGAAGGAGATAGGAGGAAGGAGACGGGTATGCATTTAGTAGCTGGAAATACAGGAACTATTTTGAGTTTCTGTCAGCGAAGGACGACAACAACATAAAGGTTCACTGTACTCTTTGTGCTGGTCAGAAAGTCCTAGCCACCTTCAAAAATGCGACCTCAAATTTAAGAAAACATTTGGAGTCGCAGCACGGGACAGTCAAGCTTATGGAAGTCCCTCCAGGTGGCTCGTCACAGAGAGCTGCCACAGGAGGTCCCCCACCACTCAAACAACAGAAGCTCAACTTTGGTGCAAAACCAGTAAGTGAGCGAGAGCTAAAACAGTTGATCGGTCAGTATGTAGCAGAAGAAATGATGCCATTGAGCACAGTTGACTTGCCTGCATTTTGCACCATTATAGATCGAATCCCCACCACCGCTAATTATGAGCTTCCTCACAGAGGAGCCTTTTCGGCATATCTGGAAAAAGAATATGCAGAGATGGAGAGAAATCTGAAGGCCGTGCTGAATGAGGTCGATTTTGTGTCAACTACTGCAGATATTTGGACTGCTAATGGAAATAACAGAAGCTATACGGGAGTAACGCTCCACTGGATCCATAGAGCTACTACATTAGAGCACAACAAGTCTGCTTTAGAATGTAGGATGATCCGCGGCAGACACACATATGATGTTATTGGTGCAGAAATCAAAAACATCCACTCTTCATATGGACTACTCAACAAAGTAGTTGCAACAGTGACAGATAATGGATCTAATTTTGTGAAAGCATTTAAAGGTTTTCAGCCTGTCACAGAATCCGATGATGAGACTGAGGAAGAGTCAACCAGAACAGATGATGATGATGATGTCACCTTTCTGAATCTGACAGAAATCCTCTCAGGTGAGAATGAAGGTGATGGCCAACACCACAGGTGTGCCTCACACACCATCAACATAATTTCCACAAGTGATGTAGAGAAATATTTAACTTCCCATGCAGAAAGCAAGGCCATTTATAGGAGCAGCATAGCAAAATGCACAGCGTTATGGACTAAATCCAGCAGATCTACCCTTGCATCAGAAGCAGTGGAGGAAGTCAGCAAAAAAAAGCTCCTGGTACCAACATCCACAAGGTGGAATTCATTTTTTGATGCTGTAAAGAGAGTTGCTGAAATTCCCCTGAGTGATCTGAATACACTAAACAGCAAGCTAGGAGTTAAGTGCTTCACAGATCGAGAGTACCAGTTCCTGCATGAGTACTGCACTGTCATGAAGCCGATGACTGCAGCTCTGGACATTTTACAAGGCGACCGAACTTATGGGACTTTACTACCCATACTTGAAATTCTGATGCAGAAGACCCCGGCTGTGAAAGATTCACTCTCCAGAATGACTGCAGGCCTTCCAGATGCTATCGTACAGGTATATTCCATAAGCTAGTTACAATATTTTACATCATACTATTTTTGTACATTGTGCAGTACATTTCTCATCCCACAAAAGATTAAAATAAATATAAATGTCAACAAAAATCCTAAAACAAAATTTTATCCATTATATAATTACTTGTAAACCATGTAAACCAAGACATGGTTTACAAGTAATTCAATTACATAATAAATACTAGGTATCAAAACATATCAATTACACTGCCTGGCCAAAAAAAAAGTCGCCACCAAAAAATGGTCACACTCTCTAATATTTTGTTGGACTGCCTTTAGTTTTGATTACAGCCCGCATTCGCTGTGGCATTGTTTCAATAAGCTTCTGCAGTGTCACAAGATTTATTTCCATCCAGTGTTGCATTAATCTTTCACCAAGATCTTGTATTGATGATGGGAGAGTCTAACCACTGCGCAAAGCCTTCTCCAGCACATCACAAAGATTCTCAATGGGGTTAAGGTCTGGACTCTGTGGTGGCCAATCCATGTGTGAAAAAGATGTCTCATGCTCCCTGAACCACTCTTTCACAATGTGAGCCCGATGAATCCTGGCATTGTCATCTTGGAATATGCCCGTTCCATTTGGGAAGACAAAATCCATTGATGGAATAACCTGGTCATTCAGTATATTCAGGTAGTCAGCTGACCTCATACTTTGGGCCCACAATGTTGCTGAACCTAGACCTGACCAACTGCAGCAACCCCAGATCATAGCACTGCCCCCACAGGCTTGTACAGTAGGCACTAGGCATGATGGGTGCATCACTTCACCTGCCTCTCTTCTTACCCTGATGCGCCCATCACTCTGGAACAGGGTAAATCTGGACTCATCAGACCACATGACCCTCTTCCATTCCTCCAGAGTCCAATCTTTATGCTCCCTAGCAAACTGAAGCCTTTTTTTCTGGTTAGCCTTACTGATTAGAGATTTTCTTACGGCTACACAGCTGTTCAATCCCAACCCCTTGAGTTCCCTTCGCATTGTGCGTGTGGAAATGCTTTTGCGTTCACAATTAAACATACTCCTGAGTTCTGCTGTTGTTTTTCTTCGATTTGATTTGACCAAACGTTTAAGTAATCGCCGATCACGATCATTCAGGATTTTTTTCCGACCACATTTCTTCCTGGAAGACGATGGTTCCCCACCATCCTTCCAGTTTTTAATGATGCGTTGGACAGTTCTTAACCCAATTCTAGTAGTTTCTGCAATCTCCTTAGAAGTTTTCTCTGCTTGATGCATGCCAATGATTTGACCCTTCTTAAACAGACTAACGTCTTTTCCACGACCACAGGATGTGTCTTTTGCCAGGATTGTTTAAGAAATGAGGAGTTACTCATTGCATCAGCTGGGGTTAAATAACTTGTTGCCAGCTGAAAGATAATCACCTATGCAGTACTTATCCAATAGGAGGCTTGTACCTATTTGCTTAGTTAAATCCAGGTGGCGACTTTTTTTTTTGGCCAGGCAGTGTATATTTTCAGGCTACCAAGACTCGTTTTGCTAGTTTGCTGGATGACAAAGAGGCCCTTCTCGCAGCTGTCAGTTGTCCGAAATTCAAATTTCGATGGCTGAGAGACGCAGGTAGGAGGGAACAAGTGAAAGAGCTTCTGTTAGCAGAGTGCCGCAAAGTTGTTTTTGCACTGCATAGCCCCACCACAACTGTCAGCCAAGGTGAGATGGACTTTTTCACTTTTGAGCCACAGCCAGAGGAGACCTACTCTGCAGAACAGGAAGTCATGGACTACCTGAGGTCAGCCTATGACCTTGAAATTCTGCATCGATTTCCAAACATTAAGAAAATTTTCTTGAAGTACAACACTCCAACCCCATCAAGTGCTCCCGTAGAGCGGCTTTTTTGTCTTGGAGGTTTGGTGCTCACGCCTAGAAGAAATAGACTTTCTGACAGGAGATTTGAAAAACTATTGTTAATGAGGTACAACCACTGGTTTACCAGTGCCACTCCACTGTTTCACTCATAAAATGGGATTACAATATAAGACTAGCCCAGAGTTACAAAAGAGGACATGTCAGCCGATATGTGGTATTATACTTGAACTGTTTTGTTAAATCCACTCCTTTCTGCTCCAAAGCTGTGAACAAGTTCCATGTTAAGTTTTGTCATTACAGTTTTAATGAAGAAAGACTTCATCTTTATTATAAACTACTTATGTTTAATAAATTGAAGAAAATGTTATTTTTTGTTAAAAAACATATTTTAGTGAAGTCAAGAAAGACAATTTTATATAAAGTATGGGTTTGATACTGACGTCAAGAAATACTTTTTTAAAAAAAAGGATGTATCTACATTTACTGCAGTAATGAAACACTTATATTTCATGAAACGTTTTTATGAAATGCAGTCAAGAAAGACATTTTTTTCTTTTTTGTAATGTGCAATTGCTTTCAGTTCAGCTTTCGGGAAATACATTGTTGATGTTCCATTAAAATACACTTCCAATAAACTACTTTTTGGCAAACCTCAATGTCATTTTTATATTGAGGTGGTGGAGGGCAGTTGTCAACAGCTGCTGAAAATAACTAATAAAGTTACTTTTGATGTAACTTAGTTGCTTTTCAAATCAAGTAGTCAGTAATCTAACTAAGTTACTTTCTCTAGGAGTGGTCAGTAATCCGATTAAAGTTACTTTTAAAAAGTAACTATGCCATCACTGCTGTACACACATGACAACCTGGAACAGCAATGCAAACTTTGTGTCGAATGGCAACACAAACGATCAATAAGTCATATTAAAAAACACGTAAACATGCCAGAAGAGACTAGCACTCCCTTTAGAAACATGAGACTTACTCGCCAGGTCATCACTGATGACTGAGAAACCCTCACAATATCAAGTGTAGAAATGAGGTGGATGGTTTTACTGCACCTAAAATCTACAATTTATGAAAAACACATTGTATTGTTTTTCCTAACCTGCAATGTAGTAATTTAAGAATTGAAGTATTCTTAAATTACTGAGGCAAAAAATAATCTTGACTGACATTCCCACATTTCACAGTTCTGACAACTTTCTACATGCTCAATTGAATACATCAATAATTAAAACTCATGAGAATTGAGCATTAAACATCTAACAGAACAGACATCTGAAGTCAAACACAAATCACTTCCACAACGCCATTTCATAAGCGTCAAGCTCCTTTCGTTTTTGATAAACAAAAACCACTGTGGTGATGAGATCCAGCAAACAGATCACTGAACGTTGGCCGTCAATGGTTTCTGCTGCATCGTTTGAAAGTAGACCAAGATCCAAATAACAACCTACCAACGTGGGATGCAAAGCAGCTAGAGGTTGGTGATATTGGGAGTTTTATTTGCTATTTACAGGAGCATTTTTTCAATGTGCATCATACAACATTTTCATTCCTGCAGCTGCTGTAGAAACAACAATCTATCCTTGACTTTCAACAGACCTGAAGAGTTGGTTACAAACCTGAAGAACCAGTCTGATCCTGAGAAACAATGATTTGTGCCAATGAAAACAGAAACTAATCAGTGCTGTGAAGTGAGAGTGAAACTTTAATGTAAAGGAGTAGGAATACTGGAACCCAGCACTAGTATGTCTACTTGTAGATAGTAAATGCAAGTATTATTTCTTATTTGAAGGTTATCAACAAAAATTCTTCAATAAGATGAAAAAACAAATAATTTCTCCATGCATTCCCCTCAGGTTAAGGTTTTTTCAAGCTTTGGCTGAAGAGAGTAAAATAACTCTTTTTAATACACATTTCAGACTTCAGTCTGATAGAAAATCTTTGGAGGCAGCTGCAGATTAGAGTGACAGCTAGGTGCCTTTGCAACCTACAAGTCTTGAAAATCACCACCAGCTGATAAGTTTTCCACCAAATTGGTTCTGGAACTTGCTCATTACCTGTTCTTCAGAGAGATGCCCAAAGAAATCAACTGTTGACATGAATAAAACTATTTTCAGCCCAATCAGCCAACCAGAAAAAAAGAAGTACCTTTAGACTCAAATCCTACTGTTAGCTTAAGGACATGCAATTTATTTTTCGATGTATTTAACTCTTCTAGTTTCAGTTCTCTTCTCCCAATGCTTTGTCTCAAATCATTTTTTAAAATACTCTAGTGAGAATTTGAAACGGAGCCATTACTTCCTCTATGTCAAGGTATGACACAGAAGACGTTCATGACTATACAACGTAGAACCAGTTTCAAGGGTTTGATTGAACACGTGTGAACAATCAATTCAAATCAGTTTAGCACATAGAGAAGCGTGGAAATACAGTACAATGGCCATATAACAGTTTTTTCCTCACCGTTTTATAAATGATGCGCATTACTTTACTGTAATGAAGGTAACCAATAAGATGTCAGGATTCCGCGAAGGACAAAAACCAGATCGTACTAGTTAAAACCGGAAAGGGCAAAACAATAATAATAAATAAATAAATAAATAAATAAAAGATGACATTAATCACGCATTTAACTCTAAAGTGCACTTAACTATACAACTAAATCAATTCAAAATGAATTTATGCATGAGTACTTGGTCAAGATAAAATAATAATAATAAATGATGTGCCACACAAATAACAAAAGCATTCTAAGATCGCACACATTTTTTTAAAATGGCTTTATCAAACTTACCCGAAGCTGAGACTGCAGCCACTGCTCGTCTCGCAGACAAGACGCCGAGAAAGCGGGTGATGGACTAATGATTAATCAATTTCCTATAGGTGCACTACGGACCCTCCTATTTCGTTTAGCCATCACCCACTAACACCAGCCAGTCACTAGTGATGTATGGAGAGAGCATGCATCACAGTAAGAGAGTCACTTCACGTCTCTACGTCGTCCTGAATACTCTGGGAGGAGGATGGCCAATGAGCAGCCGACATATAAAACCACAGAAAACTTTATATAACATATCAAAAATACTCGAACGACGAGCTTTAAATGTTTCAAGGTGACGTATGTTTGAATAAACTCTGTTTTCAATGCATTAGATTATTTTTAGTTATGTTTTCGTAAATAGGACAAAAAAATGAAAATTGCGGGTATAATTAAGAAGTAAAAAAAACATATCTAAGCCAATAGAAAGCGGTACGATGAAGTAAAAAAAAAAGCTCTCAGAATAATTTATGATCAGACTGTAAACTAGGAAATTAAATGTTTAATGAATGTTAGAAAAGTGGCTTCAGTGACTGACGATTATTATTCTCTTGTGATCCAGAGAATAAAGGTACTGGTGACACCTAGAGGTAGTCTCTGGTAACAGAGTCCTAATATTTAAACATTTAATAGGGTAGTTTTATTCCTCTTACATAACAAAATATTAATTTACAAGAAAGGATTTCACAAATTAAATGTTTTCAAACAGTAAAACCCTCTGACTAATTCTCTCTCTCTTTTTTTTTTCATTTAACCAGAAGGGTGCATTTTGGAGACAAACCTGACTTTGGTGAATAAACACAGTAAACTGTTCATCTTTAGATACTAAACATACATTTTATTTGTCACATGTTTCTATACTCAAATATTTTTTGTTGGTCAGATGTAAGTGTTGCAATCTTAAATACTGTGTTTTCATTAGCTGTAAGTGGTAAAATCCCAGTTAACAGAAATCAAAGCTTAAAAATATGTATTTAAATTACATTTTTTTCTAATGTTACAATTTTTCAGAATCATTTCTAACCTATTTGACACCTCTGTTTATTTATATTTATCAAAACTTACATCCCTTTTCCCACTTTCTGCTCTTAAAGTTATTTCAGAATTTGTATTTAAAGTGTTTCAGCCTCTAGGAAATCCATAAGCTCAATATAATTTTAAATCATTTTTAAAAAAAATAATCAGCTTTATTTAGTTGTCTTGTTGATTTAAAACATGTTTCCATGTTAAGTAAAATAATTCACCTTTCAGAACTATTTTGACAGCTTATGAAACACAATTTGATTTTAGCATCTATACATACAAAGTGGCCATGTTCAATGTGGCGGTACAGATCAGAGATTTGTAGATGAAAGAAAAAAGAAAATAGGTAGACAACAATAAGAAAAGTTGATTATTTTTCCCCCTTGCTGTTAACAGGTAAACATGAATATTCCAGGAAGTTTCCAGAAAAGACATTACAGTACAAAGATACAGTAAAACACATCAAAACTACAGGTTAGTTTATTCATTCAACAACAATTCATCTGCTAGAGGTGGAAAAAAAAAGATTTTAAGATTCACAGCTGTAGCAAATCTTTGGTCCTATTAGCTTTTATAGGTACATCAACATATGCTGTGCTGCTTCATACTGATAGACAAACTAGTCGTTTAAATTTGCTTCCTCAGAAACCTGTCCTGTTGAGTCTTATACAAACAAACTTCACTTTACCATTCCTTTCCTTCCTTCTGAGTTTAAATGAACTCTAATCATGCATCTGAACATTTGTATTCAGTTAAAGACACAGAGATGGGATAGATGCCTGTAGGGTATTTTTAGTTCACTGTTCCAAAAACTATCGCAAAGAAATTATTAAGCTTAAGTCTTCCATCTCTGGATAATTAGCATCGGATTGTATATGGTTTGTTTATTAAGGAAATATGTACGTGTTTTAGTCGGTACCAATCTGATACATTTGAGAAGATCAGGGATAAATTGAAAAGATTAATTATGTTAAAGTGTCCAGAATTTATGTGACCCTCTGTACTATTTGTATTTTCACTTACAATCATTGCACGTCATATTTTATACAAATCCCTCCTCCTTTTGTTCATGTCATTATATGACTTGTTTGACGTTTTATTTGTATAAATGAAAGTTGTGCTGTCCTCTCAACTTCTGCCTGTCTCTACCAGTCTTCATGCTAACAACTTCACCAAGTAAAGTGATAAGTCACATATAAAGGATAAAAAAGGATATGGACACAAAGGACTAAACAACTTAAGTGCAAAAACAATTAAAATGTATCTTTACTTTTTAAGACTTTACAGTTGGTATTTAATTGATTTTATAGGACTTTTTTTTTTTTTTTAGCTCTAGTGGCCTTTTTTCCCACAGTAGATATAAGGTGTGATTTTTGTGCCACCAAGTTGAGTGCTTGCCATAAAACAATAGTGAGCGCCCAACTTGGTGGCACAAAAACCACGCCAGATAGTTGGACAGGAAGGTGGGTTATGAGTTGGGAGAAGACATTAGCATAATAAGGTCATCGGGCCTCGTCGAGGACTGAGGCCTCCGTACATAAGTGGCGTTCAAAACCTCCTGCGCCACCGCCATGACCTATGTAATAATGCATTCCATAGCTTACTAGTAATATTTTCAAATTTCCTATCAACTTTAAACATTTTATAAACTCAAAAACACGGTAGGCCGTCCGACAACTACTGCGCTTAGCAAGTTTTCCGAGGGAAACCCCGCATTATGTACACTGCTCTACATTTCTCAACCAAAAAATAAAACAGCACAAGCCTAAGTCTCTTTCAACTACATACAGGGAAACACTGATCTACATTTTATCAAGGAAATAAAAAAAACAACACATGGCAAAAGTGTCTTTCAAATACATAAATACTTACAAAGACGAAAGTTTTCCCAAGTTCAAAGCTTTTAACGTACATTCAGGTTACATATAATACAAAGCTGTTCATAGTCAGACTTTTTCTTCATGTGGTTTGTTCAAACACTATCAGCTAATTGCTGAAATTACACAAATTTCACATAAGGTTACATCATGGTCTCTTTGATGTCTCCTTTGTCTTTGATTTAGGTCCATACATCGTGTTTTGACCAATCAGCATCTTTGCATGGTGTGTTTTTATCCTCTTCATGTGAAATTTTGTTTTCCCTGTGCAGCTCCTTATTGACCATCATGTTTTTGACAAAACAAAATAACTTACCAAAGATGTACAAAACTCCCAGGGGTATGGCTGTTACCAGCATAATATATTGATACTGTAATTAGGTGTTTATTCTCACTGGTACTGTTTAATATTTAATGCAGAGGTTGTCTCTACATACACCATTTTACTAACATAGCAAAAAGTCTGTAAGGAGGTGTTGCGTGAAGCAGAAAGAAAGTTCTTTGACTTGTGTTGAAAGAATCAGAATGTTACAGGTTCCTTGCAAAAACATGAACATTTTACAACCAAACCCTTAGATTAAATTTTTGTAAATTTATGATACGCTGACACAACACAAACCAGGATTGTAAAGTGGAAGTAAAATAATGCATGGACAACCATTGTCTTTGAAAATGTTATTCTAAACTTTGGTGTGAATTTGTATTTTGCCTGTTAACAGAGGAGGATTTCTATCTTGATTAAGAGTTCAATTTCTATAAGAGTTTCACAAATTGTGTGGAATTATCCTTATTACAATTTGCTGTCATTGATTCAGAACCTAACTCCACCAAACTTGAAATCTATGGTAATTCCTCTTTACAGCAAGCTAGCCCTCACCACTTCCAGTTTTTTGGGGATGACATTTACAGGGTTTTAAAAAGCCTTTTAACAAAGAGGTAAAAATATTTTAAAAGAATTTTTACGCTTTTAGTTTTCACTCACATAGGATAGTAATCTTTACAAGCTAAAGTCAGTAGTTAGAGTATCCTGCTCAATATTGCTGTGTCAGTGTACTTTGTTTTTGCCATTTATGTGAAAATAGCAAAAGCTATTAATCCAGAATGAGCTGATGTGAAGTCATCATCCATGAAGCCACTGATCAACCATACCAGTAGCCACCAGCCACCACCTTTCGACCAACAAACCAGTTTAAACATGCAAAGTAGTGCTTTGCCTGTGGGGGGAAAAAAAACTAATTATGCTGCTCTCTTATGCATACAGCATCTCGAAAGAGCCTTCGCCCAGTGGCTGCTTGTTCACTCACAGCTTCAGTTTTCACCTTCTTTGTCATGTTCTGAGTTTTTCTGTGTATTTATTTAGAGTTTTCTGTGTCTCTGAGTCTCCGTGTTGATCTGTCCTCCCCTTGATTGTTCCCTGGTGTCCTCGTTAATGTCCTCGTTTCCTTGATTACTCTCTGTGTATTTAACTCCACCTGTGTTCCTGGTCGGGTCCTCATCGCTTGTCGCGTCATTTCTGTCTGCCTGTTTGTTTGCCACGGATATTTTCTGTTGCTACCGTTGTGACCCCCGGCTTCTGCTCAGCCGTGCCGCCAGAACCTTGTGGACCGTTTGGAGCATGATTTATTATTAAAATACCATCTCTCTCTTTCCTGGGTCTCAGCGTCTGCCTCCTCACCACCAACACCTGCAACTTCATGACATTCTTAGAACATAGTCTGCAAGTAGCAATTTAATTTAGGCTGAGTGTAACAAAACAAGGACACCACACCCTAAGCACTTAATTAAGTGATGTTGTAGAAGGAAGAACAACAAAACCGAAATATTTTCCCATGGTTGATGTAAGTGTAACTCACTGCCCCAGCAAGAAATTCAAGTGTCAAGCTCAGACACTTGATATGCTGGGATCCATCACACATAATAGTTTGATCAGGTGCCTGGTCTCTCTTTTCCAGGGCACAAATGAAATACTTGGATTATGAATCCACCGTGGCTCAGTGTCCCATGTCAGTGAAAGCACTGTTTCCATTCCGTTTGTTTTCAGCATTCGCATGTTTCTTTCAAAGATAGTTTATGTTGTTCTGATTTTGTGCAAACAGTGCAATGAACATGTTTTGTGTGGTCCATTGACTTATCCTGCCCTGTTCAAGCAAGCCTTTAAATCTGACTCGGATGTTTTGGTGTGACTTCAAAACCGTCCAAAGTTGGATTTTCACCTTTTTATGCAAAGAAGACAATCTGAAACAAGCAAAAGCAAAAGATGGGGAAAATACTTTTTCACAGCATGCAAATGTTGCCCTTTTAAATCTGCACTATGTAACTTTTACTAAATATATATATTTTTGACATATTTGTTGAAATTGCCACTATGTGGTATTAGTATGGAATCAGACAGATAGTCTGGGAAAACAAATCCAGCTCCTCCTCCTTTACCAAATACTCCCAGTGGTAACTTGAAACAACCAATCAGAGCCAGGAGGAGGGTCTTGGCGCTGTCAGTCATCCTTGTGTACACTCTGCTCATCCCCCCCTCCATCTCTCCTGCCATGCTATTGTTTCTTCCTGTCAGCAGAGCCTGTCGTGGTTGCTCATGCTAGTTAGCATGGCCACCGATGATGGCAGATAAATGGTTTTCCTGGAATGGTAAGTTGTTTAGCACATTGAGCAGCGTGTACACTGAGGTGACTGACAGCACTAAGATGCTCCTCCCGGCTCTGACAAGTTGCATTTCTTCAGGTGGCAATATTAGCACTGGGAGGAGGTGGAGGAGCCCAGTCTTTTCACGGATTATCTGATTCATAATATACTGTCACAACATGGTAGCAGTTTTAGCAAATATATAAAAAGCATTCTTTTTTTAAATAAAAGTGACATACTGCCATTGCAATGCTTTGCTGGCATTTTCCCCTCATAAATTAACTACTTTACAAAATTCAATTCAGCCTTTGTCTTCAGCTTCAAACCTCTTTGAGTAACAATATCCCTTGTAGAGGTTTTGCTCTCCACCAGCAGATGTCCCCACAGGTCTATTTTACAGTCTCTGCTATGGAAACTTCCTCTCAGCCATTATTACTATCAATAGATGCGCAATGCAGTGATTTGTACATTATTTTAATCTAAGTTTAGTTGAAAATATAACAGATACATGCTATAGAGCGATTCTGAAATGATTTCTTTATCATTATATTGACACAGGTATGTTTAGCTGAAGCTTTATCGAACAACTTTTGTTTCCACGTTTGATATCTTAGCATCGTTATGAAGCCAGCAGTGTTACACTCTCTTAAGCGGCCCAACGGCAGTGCCATATAAATTCTCAGAGATATTAGTCAGCTTGGTGCTGCGTTCTCAGCCAGTCACACTGCTTCAAAGTTGAAGCTTCAAAGTAAGCCAGCATCATTCATGCCAGGGGGCTTGAAAAGTAGAAATAGAAATTGTCAAATGTAAGAAAACAGCATGAGGCTATTGTGGGTTTTGATGTGTTAAACCACTATTTTAACTCCTGTGAAAATCTGTCAGCTGGCAACCTCCACCCACCAGGCACGACACGTTAAACCCTTTGGCATGTATAGAATAGCAGACTGAGGGACTTTAACAGACCCTGCATGTCAAGCTTTTTATGGCTGCCTAGGATCCATGAGTCCCACTGCAAGCTAGTGATATGTTACCATCAGATGTATCCATTAGGACATTTTTGTCCATTTGAAAAAACAAAACAAAAAAACAACAAAATATTCATCAAAGCATATCGTAAGTTTACAAGTGAAAATTCTTCTGTGTTTTACCAAAGTCTGGATTTCAAGTACCATGTTTGGCTTTTTTACGCTAACAGAATAATGTTTTGTCTTCTTCTTTTAAACAAAACCAACTTCTGGTGTGCTCGGATCAACCAAACATTTACTAATTCAGGATAATTTAAAAATGTTAATGTTTTGCTGTTATTTATGACCCCACTGTCTCCTCCATTAATGTAACAAACATTGAGTTCCTGAGTCATGTTTTAAAAAAATCCAGTCTTGCTAACGTGAACAATGACCAGGTTTTACATTGTTCACTTTTGTGAAGCCATTGATCTAAATTTTATTGCTTGATTTATTATTAAAATAAATGTCTACTTCAAATACCTGAAGTATTTGAAGTAGACGAATACTACTTTAACAATTTAATATATTTTAAATTGTTAAATTTAATATATATTAAATTTAACAATTTAATATATATTGTTTTGTTTTTGTCCTAAATACTTTGATTTACTTCATCCTGGATCAAATTGTGAATATTTATTATGATTTTAGCTATATTCAACTGTGTTATTTCATGTTATTTTTTCTATAAAGGAACACAAAAAATTTGCTATTTTGCTAATTGTTTGTGAGCTGGGCTACATACTTTTAGTTTTGAATATGTGAAAGATTGGCCATTCATTATTTGAGCAGCTGTTAGCTTCCTTTAGCCTTTGATTTAAAATTTACTATGTTGCTAAGACATTTGAGCACAAAATGTTCAATTGACTCTTTAAGACCTCTCTTTTAATGTCCTGGGTTACAAAACATGTAGAACAAGATGTTAGGGTTTCATAACATTTGTTCTTTTTATTGTTCACTGATGAAATTGTAGTTATCTTTGACATTACCAAGACTCGTTTTTAAAAAATTTCTAAGTGCCCCAGCCAAGCAACATTTCTTCAATTACAAAATAACACATTTATGTGAAAATATACCCCAACTAGCATTATATAATCAATGTTTTAAAGAGCAAAATGTTAAGTGATTGTTAGTTTCGATAAAGACGGATGATTTTTGAGAAATTTCTGCAAAACAAAAATGCTGAAAAATACAAATCTGTTTGGTTTTTGTAGCAATCTTTTGGACTTGGAACTTTTTGTCCTTAATGACTAAAAAGGGTTGGAAATGAATGCGATGCCTCTGGGTTATTGTAAAAAAGTTTACTTGCATGATGCAATTGGCCCTTACAGCCTTTTCAGGTTTTTGATGTGGTGTAATGTAATAAGGCAATCTTTTGCTGTGACTAAAATATTCATAAATAAACATAACATAAACTTTCCGTTTAAATGCATGCATAAACCCGCTCTCAAATGTGGGCAGACTGTGTCAGTTCATTCTCAGAATTAGGCTTTCTTTACAATGAAATGCCACCAACAGAAAACATACTTTTGTTGACCAAATAAAGACTGTGAACTTATTTTATCCATCTCTATCTAGTTAAACAAAATTACTTCAGGAAGCCATGCGAACAAAGCATCTCTTGTGTATCAGTCAGGTTTTCATGTGTTCCTTGAGTAATAAATGTGAACTAAGAAGGCTTAAAGATGATTCTTAGAAGTGAACTTTCAGCCTGAGTCTGCCTCTTTTATAACAAATTCTAAATAATGTCTTTTTTTTTCTGAAATTACACTGAGCAGGTTGTGGCGGGCGCTGAAAAAATCCTGAAACTATTGAGGCATGAAATTCTCTGGCCTAAATGCAACTTCAGAGACCACAAGCCATTAGTCAGCCCATGAGTAGTCAGGGCCAGAATGCACAAAAACAGATATTTTGCAACTTTAGCTGAAGCTTTAGTTTCCAGTCACAATGGTGAATAAAACACATCAGACTTTTTCTATTCCCAGAGCAACACAGTAAACTGCATCTACTTCTCAGAAAACTGGGATGTTTTATTTTTATTTTGAAAACGGATGCTTCCAAAACTGGAACCCTATACATCAGCGCTATTGAGACAAAACAATGTTTTCAGGAAAGAAATGGAAGATTTTGCTGGTATAAGTCTTTTACCCAATACACCAAGGCATTCACAAAGAACCCTAAGAGTAACACGTAACTCTTAGTGACGGCATTTTGGGAATTTCTAAGATTTTTCGCAATACAAGTTATTAACAACCATGCATTCACACACCAAAGTGCAATTTAGAGAGACCTGCTACCACAGCAGTCATATGGGAGGAAGCTGGAGAAACAACACATGCATGAGGGAGAACATGCAAACTACATACAAAGGAACCCCGACTTGGGATTTGAACCAAGGACCTTCTCGGTGGAAGGCAACTAAAATGTTTTCTTTCACAATGAAATAGAATCTCAGCCTTTCAGGAAGGAGCCATATTTTAAACATGACCTTAACATGGACAGAAATCAATTTAAACATCCCATTGTTTAAATGGCTGTTGGTCGTTCAAAGATGTTTAACTTCAAGCTTTAATGTTCGTTTTACCAACGGAATGGCCTGGAATGGGTCTGAAATGACTTTAGTTCTTATAATTCATATTTTAAAGATTGCCTTATTACATTACACCTCATCAAAACCATGAAAAGGCTATAAATATGATTGTTTCACTTGGCATCTAGACACTGACTTATCTTCCTTGAAATGGTGTTTTTTCTTTCAGAAAACATATTAGATTTTAAAGACTGTAGGACATTGAGTAGACTGCACTATAAATTATATATATTTTTTAATGTGCTGAAAATGAAAGCACACATTTGCCTTGAAAATGAGGAAGTTACTGTATATTTCAATGTGCATACAAAACACCAACTTTCACCTTCATTATTATATATATACACGATATTTTCAAGTTTTAAATTTAAAATAATTGGGCGGTGAAAGTGTCATTTAATAAATAGATGTGCTGAAAGGCACGTTGTATGTCCTAATGAGCACAAAGCTTTAAAATATAGCTGCTAACTGGTTTTCAGTTGAAAGGTTGCACTCATCCGCACAAAAAAAGATGTGTAGTGAGAATCATCTGTTCCTTGATTCTTCCTGCATGAAATTTTTATCCACCTGCAGGCTCTGAGGGAGAACATCCAATCATTCTGAATCCCACCTGAAAACAATATAAATGGAAAAAGGCTTACACGAGGAGGAAACATAATTTCTAATAACATCCCTATAGCTGCTACAATGCCCATTTTGAATGTCTGTGTGATTCGGGTTGAGCTGTAAAAAGAGGTATCATTGTTTCACAAAATTATGCAGTTGAAGTTAAAAAAAAAAAGCAAACCTACACAGAAGTTGATTAATTTTAACTGGAGTTGTTCAAACTGAAGCAAGGAAAAAAAATCTTCTACATCCTCTGATTACCTGTTTTTTTTCAGCTTCCACCACATTTCTTGACGTATAATAATGAAGAATAACACAACTTCAGACATGCATATGTTTAAAGAGACACTTTTAATTAAAGTAGTCACATAACCTGATCATTTAGTTTCCTGAATGCTTTAGGAGAATTTGGACTTTTGCCTCGTCTCGTTGTCTACCAGCAGATGTCCCCACAGATTTATGTTGCACTCTCTACTTCCAGGACCACTGCTAACAGAGACACAATGCATTGAATTGCACATTGTTCTCCATTAAATCAAAAATAAAAACAGAAACACATAAAATGATGGGAATATGACATCTTTGTCATATTTTCCATTTGTCAGGCTCACAGGTCAGACTGCAACAAACCACAGGGAACAATACCTAAAGTATCTCGTGTTTATTTGACAGATGTTTTTAATATTTTCTTGTAGAAAAGTTATGATCCCAACAATATTATATATCTCCAAAGTGGACATATAGTTGTGATGTATTATATTTGTCAGCTCTGTGCTTTATTCCCAGTGTGTCATTCTCCGTCAGACTGTTTCAAAGCCGAGGCTTTAAAGTAAGCCACCATTGTTCTTGTCAGGGGGCTTGAAAAGCAGAAATATAAGTTGTCAAATGTAAAAAACGACATGAGGCTGTTGGGCGCTTTGATGTATTAAACCAGCATTTTAATTCATGTAAAAACCAGTCATTTGGCAACCTCCACCCACTGAGCATGAAACACAGAAACCTAGTTTGGCGTGTACATAATAGCAGACTGAGGGACTCGAACAGACCCTGCATGTCAAGCTTTCACGGCTGCCCGGGATCCTTGATTCAGTCAAAACAGAGATGTTTTAACTAAAACACCATAGCTAGAAGTGTGCGCCTTAATGTGTGATTTTTGGTTAAACACGGAGCAGATGTTCTTTAATAATTTCCTGGCATGCAGCAGTTTGTTTATGTGCAAATTCTTCTACATGTGTTCCTTTTTGTGTTTTCCATGCGGAACAACTCTCATTTATTTTGGCCAATAGATGTGTTTTTAATGTTTCTAAGGCTCCATCTGCTGCACATTGCATGGGCATTACCAATGTCCACCCTCCCATTTTTCTTCGGTAACGAAGCAAAGAGAGAAAATTTACTTTCACTGGCATTATGCTCTCCTGTCTGACCTTAACTCCTGGTGTAAGAACAACCTTGTTTCTTAAATACCAGCATATTGGAGCTAGGCATTAATATTCCTTTTGCTTTGTGCTCCCCTTTTTCCTAATCTTTCATTTGAATTCAGTTTATTCACAAAAGTTTATTTATATGGTGCCAATTCACAACAATTGTGAACTGATTTCAGTTCGATCATGCATGCATTTCAATGAATTCTTATTTCCAAACAATGCAGTAGTTCTTTAGTTAATTTAGTTTACCATGTTTTTTAAGGAACCATCAGATTGAATTGAGTCATGGACTTACAGCACTGACGTACGTTTATGTTCTTGACTTTGGAGCAATCTCTCGTACTCAGCATGCACGTAGTGATAGTGGAGAATAAAAACTTACCTTTAACAAGAAGAAATCTAAAGTAATAATTTTAAACACTTTTATAATTTCATATGAACAGCAACATATTATGCCATCCATAAACCCCTAATATTTCAGGATGCAATTTTTCAAAGAACCTTCATATATGTAGTATGACATTGTTGTTCTTGTCACTTCTCACAATTAATTTCAGTTCATTTCATTCCTGTTCAATTTAGTTCAATTCTTAATAGAATCATTTTTTCAATTTCAGTTCAGTTCACTTCATCTCAGTTCAGTTTCATATATTTCTACAGTGTAGTGCTAATTCACTGCAGCTGTTGCCTCAAGACAATTTATAACACAAACCGATCCAATTGACGTCTACCTATGATTGAGTTTAATCCTATTCATTCCAATACAATCTCAGATTTGGATTCAGTACATTCCAGTCCAAAAGAGAATTATAACCCGGTGTTAGAATAACCAGTCGAATTGTTGACTTTGCAGCAGTCTTACACCCTTGAATCCTTTTAACAGAGTGAAACAAACAAACTCGGAATGCTGTTGAGACCATCTAGAGGCTAGTTGGACGGGACGGAGACACTGTAGCAGTCTTCTAGGAGTACTTTCTATAAGAAAATAAAACAAAGAACCAATGTACATGGCTGTCTGTTTCCATGGCACCAACAATATGACTTGAGCTAAGACAGTTTAAGAAAAACAAACTCTGTTTGACATTTACAGTCACACACTGTTACTTAGCACATCGCTGTCATTCAGAACTTTAGCATTTATTCTCCATATGTCAAAAAATATAAACAGCATGGCGGTTGACGGGGGAAAGTTTGTCCAAATCAGATGCCGTACTTGTAGTCTCTAATGTCTTGCAGGCATATCCGCCCCCTGGTGGTACCAGCTAAACATTAACTGTTCTCTGTCCAACGTTCACATTTTTATGGATGTCCTTTTAGTGTTGATACATGTCTTGATCTAAATCAATAAATGAAAGATTGGTAATACAGGCAATTGGTGATAAAGTGAATAAGAATTCAGACTTAAAAAAATTTAAGCTGAAAACCAGGAAAACGTCTGTTCACAGAAGAATCTCCCTCTGGAGTGGTGAATCCATTACCTCCCAGTTTGTTGGTCTGGAATACAATGCAGGCGAGAGAGACAAAGTTTTATTATTAAAGGATCATTCACTCTTAAAAGAAATAAAAACAAGCAAAAAAAAAAAAAAAAACACAAGCAAAGCAGCATTCTAAGCAGCGGCATGCTGAGCCCAGCAGGAGAAATAATCTCTCCTACTGCTGCTGGTGCATCATCACTGAACAGCAATATTCATAATACGGAGGTTATTCTAAAATACACAAAACACCAATTACAGTCTTTATACGAGTTTAATAGCGTTTCCCCAAGATTCTTACTTACATAGAAAAACGTCATGCAACATTGTATTCGCATGTGTCTAAAGAAATACGTTCAAGTGCCATGTGAGCTTTAACACACGATGCATTAATTTGGTTTTGGAAAGATTTACTGGCAGTCTTCCTACACTGCTCATCCTGATATATGAAGCAACAGGAACACAGCGTACGGATGTATAGAAAATGGAGATAGGATCAATAAATTCTGCAGGGGTTCATGTCTTACGCCAGAAAGAAAAGAAAAGATAAAACCTTTTCATAGAAATCAGAAAAAAAAACTAGATTATTTCTGTGGAAGTGTCTTTCAAAGTTTTCCTTAATTAAACTGTGCTGTTGACCGATTTTTCTACCAGATTTCTGAAGCTCCTCTAGAGTTACAATAAATGCCCTCTTCGCCAAACTGTCGACTTAATTGGTAGGTTTGCAGTTTTGCTAAACTCTTTTCTTTTGTGATGGAGGGCACAGTGCTGCTTATGAAAGTTTAAAGATCAGGGTATTATTTTATACTGTAAACCCTGAGTTATCTGCTGTGGGCCTTGGTATTCATGATAATATTTGTTTTCATTTACTAATTAGACGACTCCTGGCAGCTGCACAGGATTTTATTTAATCACCAGAGTAAAGATGGTTGATTAAATATGTTTCCTATATTTTTCAGATTTTATTTATAAAAGGTTTTTAAAACTACATGTTATTTCTATTTCACGTCATCATAACGCCCCATTCCTGTTGGGCGCATGTCACTCTAAATTTGTGACAAATTTCTTAAAGTAACATCAGGCATTAAATTTGATTTAGTTATGTTTAACTCAAACTATTAATGCAACCCATGCAACAGTTGTGACCTTGTTTTATGTGCTTAATACGTTCTCCTTCACATCCTGATTGTGGTCATTTTCTCTTATAATGTTCAAAATTTTCATCACATTATCACCCAGTATGTATACAGCTTGATTACAAATAGATCTTCCATCAATTTAATGTATTTGATTAAAACGATGATTGATCATCGATTAGCCACACAGGCTAATCGATAGTAACCATATAGGCTACTATCGATTGCAGCAACCTGCACCACCCACTGGGAGAAGCAAATGTCCGTAAGCGAGCAAAGACTAAGGCTGCGTTCACACTGAGGCCTGAACTGACCCAATTCCAATTTTTTGTCAAATCAGATTTAAATTTTTTTTTTTGCCAAGGCCGTTCACGCTTCCAAATATATGCGACTTGTATGTGATTTCCGGGCAAACGAAAATCTGCCCGGAATCATGCGCCCTCTACTGTGCATGTGCCGCATGCGCAGTAGAGGGCGCAATAGCGTCAGTGTTTTCAGTGTTTTCCCAACCGCCTTAAAATGAAGAAGAAGAAAAAAAAACTAGAAAATTTTTGAAGAAATTTAAACGGGGCCTGCCAATGTCTGCCTGTCGGTTGGCACACTTCGTGGGCGTTCTGATGCTACAACTTAGCATCAATGCTAAAGTAAGCTACAATGTACTCACTAGCATGTGGAGAGTCACAAACATGTTGAGTAACATGGACTTATGCCATTCAGTATGTTGAAATTAGTGTCCAAGTTAAAATGAGCCAAACTGCTAACATTAGCCAAAATGCTGTCAGTAGCATGTGGAGCATCACTCCATTAAGTGTACTAAGCGTGGCTAATAAATAAGAAAAATAGCTAATAGCTTTTTTTAGGGAAAAGGCTAATGCTAATGGGGGGCAGTGAAATGCTAAGGTTAATGTTAATTCACTGTCTTGTGCAGCAGGGCAGTGCAATAACCTGAGAGACAAAACATAGTAAAGGCTAATATTAGTTAGTACTACCCTGAGAGGAATATTTAGGCTTTTATTTTGAAATTCAGTTACAAAACTTAACGCTGTCTTCCTGTCGCTCCCCGTGATTAAACTCATAATTACAATCCTCTGTACTGAATAGCTCTCTGATAGCAGACGGTGTGTCCATAAACAAGTTTACTAAATATTGTACAATAACTGAAAAGAGAGATGTAACTTCTATCATGAACATAGATTAGCCAAAAACCCTCCAAATTACAATGAAATACTGCTACTTCTGGTGGGCGCCGGAAGTAAGACCCATAATCGTTTCCCCAGTAAGCCTCCCAGGAATAAGGTGGATAGAATGTTCAGTTCCAATGGTATCAATGACATCAGCGGTTATGACGTCACTCTATGATACCACAAAGGAGTCTCTCTCTTGAATGTAGCTCACAGACAGCGTTTTCTCAGACCTGTTCCTCAGTTCTATCGCGACAGATCACTCTTCAGAGCACGTTCGAAATTAATTGAAACAAGCGGGATATCGATTCCAGATATTACACGCCTTTCAGAGAAGTAAGAATTTACCAGAACATCGACATGAAGCAACAACAGATTGCTTGTGAACATGAAGCTTTTCCAGCTGAGCTTTCATGGGTCGACATGACGGACCTCAACATCCAAGTCGACTACGACGCTGTCATTTTCCCTTTCGAAGATGACAGCCCCATTAAGCCGGAAGATGAATCAGCAGAGATCCAGGGGGAATCAGGTCCTTCCGGAAACTTAGAGAGTCCAACATCACTGGAAGTCGAGCAGGAAACAACTCCCTCTGCTGGCTTCGAGATCACCCCCGCAGTGGAAGTCGTGGAAGAAACAAGCCAACGCGTCATCGATCTCACAAAGCAGGTAGACGATCTTAAAAAAGAACTGCAGAGTAAGATTTTTGATCTCCATGAGGAAAGAGACCGAAGGATTGCATATCAGGCTGAGGTCAAATCACAGCAGGAGGAGATTGAGAAACTGCAAAAAATGGTAGTAAAAGAACATCACCTGCGAGTCAAACGTGAACATGAAAGAAAAATGCCAGAGATTAAAGATGTGTCAAAGGTTTCTTGCTCTTCCAAAGTTACAGCCGACAAGAGCATTCTTCAACAGCTGGAGTATTTCAAGAGGGAGGCTGAAAAATACGCCTCCCGCAACAAAGGTCTGATAGAAGTCATGGTTGAAGAGTACAGAGTGAGACTTAAATATGAGGAGCAGCTCAAACGTCACACTGAGCAAGCTTCCAAATTCAAAGAACAGGAGGAAACGGTGAAATCTCTGCAGGGTCAGGTTGCAGACCTGAAGGCGAAGTTAAAACTTTCTCTGGAAAACAAACATCATAGAGTTTCCACCCAACCAGAGGTCCCCCTGCAAACAGAAGGCTCCCTACGAACAGAGGAGTCCAAGGAAAGACAGACCTCTAATCAACCAGTGAGGTACGAGGAAAGACAGACCTCCAATCAATTAGGGCGGTCTAACGAAAGACAGACCTACAATCAATTAGGGCAGTCTAACGAAAGACAGACCTCCAATCAACCAGTGAGGTATGAGGAAAGACAGACCTACAATCAATTAGGACAGTCTAACGAAAGACAGACCTCCAATCAATTAGGGCAGTCTAACGAAAGACAGACCTCCAATCAACCAGTGAGGTATGAGGAAAGACAGACCTACAATCAATTAGGGCGGTCTAACGAAAGACAGACCTCCAATCAATTAGGGCAGTCTAACGAAAGACAGACCTCCAATCAACCAGTGAGGTATGAGGAAAGACAGACCTACAATCAATTAGGGCGGTCTAACGAAAGACGGACCTCCAATCAACCAGTGAGGTATGAGGAAAGACAGACCTACAATCAATTAGGGCAGTCTAATGAAAGACAGATCTCCAATCAACCAGGGGTCTCCATGCATAGCTTGGCTCGGCCTTTGCGCCGACCCACACCCAGGTTGCAATCAGAGGAGTCCACGCAAAGCCAAACCTCCACACAAACATGGAGGTCCCAGGAAAGACAGACGTCCATGCGACCAACCTCCACTGGTTGCATGGAGGGGCTTCATGTTGGCGTTGGCATGAAGGCCAATCTATGCCCGGCTCGGCCTTTACGCCGACCCACACCCAGGTGGCACTAACCTAAGTCACTATCCAAACCTAGGTTTTGCTAACACTCGGCATTAATTACTTAATTAATTGATCTCTCTATATTGTCCTAAGGTGTGAATGTGTGTGCGCAAGGATAAGTGTGTTAGATGATGGATGAATGAATATTTGTTAAAAGTGTCTGACAGTAGAATATGAAACAGAGAATCTGCAAAAATGCATCTAGCTCTGCTACTATCCAGAAACCACCAATCAGAACCAAAAGGCAAACTTTTGGTTCTGATTGGTTTCTAATGTGTTGAATGTGTCTCAGCACATTCAACACATTTGACTATTAGTGTACTGCAGCTACGCAATTGTCAGAAAAACACCCTAATATTATATCATCATTGTTTATAATGATTTAGAAAACAAAATGCTGTAAAACTATTTCGACCCATATTAGAACTTAGCATTGATTTCCTTCATTTTAGTAGCTGCGATTTTGACTAATCCACACATTTTCCCTAACCCTAACCAATACTAGTCTATTCCTAACCCTAACACTAACTAAAACGTAATCAGCATCTTACCTCTAAATGTTACCCCTGACCCAAAGCAATGAGTTCATCATATTAGGACCAGGTTTTTGGTCCTAATATGATGGAACTAATGCAGTGTTTCTCAATTCCGGTCCTCAGGCCCCCCTGCCTTGCATGTTTTAGGTGTTCCCCTTCTGCCACACCTGGATTGAATCTATGGGTGATTAACAGGCTTCTGCAGTACTTGATGACTGCAGAAGAGGTCATGCTGTTCTGGAACAGCTGTTCTGAAACAGAGACACATCTAAAACATGCAGAGCAGGGGTTTAAGGACCGTAATGGAGAAGCACTGACCTTATGTGACACTGGACATATAATGGTGCGTTCACACCAAATGCGTTTTGAGCGTCAGGTGCAGCTGGTTTGCATTCAAAGTCTATGTGGAGGCGCGTCGAGGGCCGTGGAGGCGCGCTTCAAGCCTCTAACGCGGCGCAATTTGAACCATTTGGAGCGTTTGACAAATCTAGCTCATCCAACGCTTCACATAGACCTTGAATGTAAACCAGACTCACCTGACGCTCAAAACGTGTTTGATGTGAATGCACCATTAGAATGTTCAGTTCCACTGGTAACAATGACATCAGCAGTTATGACATCACTCTTTGATGCATCAAACGAATCTCTCTCTTGAATGTAGCACACAGACTGTTTATTCAGATCTGTTCCTGTTTCAAACTTATAAGTTATAAGTTATTAATCTTCTCCAGGAGCATTGTTAAAATTATTTGAAGGCACAGAATCAGCCCAGTACAGGTTCACATTCTCAGGTTAGAGAGACTCGCCTGGTATAAAGTTTGGTAAAAAATGCCTGGTAAAAAAATGTAAGCAATAGTATTAAAAGTTTTGAGAACAAAAGACTCAAAATTCTGCTTTCAGACTGAATATGTGTGCTCTTGGATTATGGCAGAAAAAAATCCCCCATGCAAGTCCAGGTGGTGCGCTTGTCTCTTTAATATTAGCTTCGTGCACTGCCAATTAGCAACCAAATCCCAGGCACCCTGAGCATGGAAAATAAACTCCAGCTACTCGCTGCATCGAGGTGAATGACAGAAATTCTAACAAGAGACTGTGTTACAGGTTGGAGCGGCATCATCACCTTGACACCGACTCACCTTCACACTAATTGGCGCTGATTGGAAGCGGTGTGATGACACAGGTCAACCCTGCCTCAGCTGCTTCGAGTTGCAGCTGTTACTGGAGCAGCAGCCAGTCCAGGTATTGGAGGAAAGCTTCACTCAGGTTCAGACTCCTTATTTGCTGTTATTTACACAATTCTGTCATTTTTTTTATTGAGCAACACAAAGTTAAAGTGCTGGTTACCATTTTTGGTTCAGTCAAAAATCGACTGAATAGATGTGATATTTGTAAACAACTTGTTTGGAGGAGTTTTTGTTCAACACACTTGCTAGTCATACCAAACAAATGCAACTATTAGGCAATCAATCGATACTGCTTCTATTAATAATACAGCAATGATGAACAACTTGATCCGAGTCAAAACAACTGAGTATTCAGTTATCAGAGAGGTTAGTTTGGTTCAATCAGCGGTTCGAAGAAGCATCTAGACATAAGGATGACTCATCTCCAGAAGCTATGCAAATCGCAATGTAAAATTATATATATATATATATATATATATATATATATATATTAAAGCCTTTTTCCAATATGTACAAAACAAACAAACTTATATTTCCCCCCTTTTTCCGCAAATTTATATTCACTGCACACATGCAAACACACACAAAGCTCGAGAGGGGCCCAACAGCTTGATAAATATAAATGCGGTGACAATTCATCATCTTGCTTTATTGCTCAGCCTACACTCCAAAAATAACTCCAACCTCTGCAACATACATCATAATATAATTCTCTAAATAAGAAGCTTTTAACTGCAGCTTCTCCTGGAGCTGACGCTTAATGTGGCCCAGAAGTGAACCTCTGACCAAAATTGCCTCTATTCATCAAATAAACAAGACAGTAAAAGGCACTTTTTTATGTAAAGTTTTCATCGCGCTTGCTTTTTATCTTTAAGTTTCCTTTCTTACATGAACTGAGATTTTTATTTTTTATTTTTGCTGCTAAATTATGCTATTTATCTTTACTTTCATCTCAAGATCTTACTAAATTTGTCAAAAATACTGACCAATAAACTGATAAAAAAAAAAAAAAAAAAAAAAAGTGAACATGCAGCATTAAAGTAATGTCTCGGAAAGACACAATCTGCTACAAGCTTTGTTGATGTGTCAGATATTGAATCTGCCTCTGAGAGGAACCGGGTGCCTTGGCCCTAATATTGCACCAGATGTCTGGCATATGCAGTCATGATGTTGGAGCTCTGGTGCTGTCACAGACCACTCAGAGCACCCCGGTTAATTCATCACCACATAAGTAAGCGTGCATGCGTACTGAAAGCACCGACTGCAGGCTTTATGAAAGCTCAACAAAACGACACGCCATCAAACGGCAGGAGGTCTTCCTTGAGGGTTATTTTGACACAACGTCGAGAAGACTTCAAGTTGTTTATGGTTCTGTGGTGCGTGAATGCTCATGTTGAAATGGGTGGGCGGTCTGTTTTTTTTTTTGTTTTTTTTTACTAGTACAATGGTATTATTGTGTCGGAACAAAGTATTACTCTGGCTTACAAAAGTATTCATGCCCCTAGAGCTTTTTCCACATTTTCTCACATTTATTACAGGGATTTGAGGAGCTAAACCAACACAAAGTAGCACATGTTTGTGAGGTAGAAGGAATATGTTGGCTGTGCATTTGTATTCAGCATGGTTTCCATCAGTTTACACATGTAGATTGATTTTATTCCCTTTTTGTTCTTTGGAAAATACTTCAATCTCAACCAAATAGGATGGGAGGAATCTGGATAATTTATTTCCAAGTCTAACCACAGATGCTCGACTGGATTAAGGTCTGGACTTTGACTAGACATTTTGATCTAACCCATTGTCTCTATGGTTGGATGTTTACAGTCATTGTCCTGCTGGGTTGTGAACCTAAACCCTGCTCTTGAGTCTTTTGCAGCATCTAACAACATTATAGAAAGAAGGATTTATGTTTATTTTTCTTGTCACTTCTTCTTCTTCTCCCACCTGAGTTGTGGATGTTTGCAGCTCCTCCAGAGATACACTGACATTTCAATGTTTTGGTTTTATGTCCCTGCTTGTTCCCTCTGCACTACTTGGTCTGTCACGTAAAATCACAGCCATGGAAGTTTGTTGCTATAATGTAACAAAATGTGAAAAATAAAGTGTGACTACTTTTGAAAGGCACTGTATTAGTTCATGACTACCTTTGTGCCATTCGTTCTCTCATTTCTTTCTCTGAACGCCTGCTTGCCTGTTGTGTTTTGCCATATTATTTTCATAGAGCTTTTCTTCCTCTTTGTGCTAAATCCTTTTTTCTGCCAGTGTTCGTCTTCAGTCTGTGTATCACTGCCTCTGTATGAATGCGTAGTCCTGCCCTTCTCTTGTTAGTTTGTCAGCTTGTCTGTTTTCCAGCAAAGTGAAGGCCCAGGGCCAAAAGAAATAATAATAAATAAAAAATAAAAAAAAACAGAAGCAAAAGCATTTCTAGATTGTGTTTACCATTTTCCTTTGCTCTTTTCATGATGGACGCTGCAGTTTTGTTCACTGACAGTGATTTTTACAAATGTTCGTAAGAATTGATTTTAAGCTTTCTTTTTTTTTCTTATCAGTCTGTGAGGTGATCAAACGCCTCTCCGCTTGCTAACACAGTGCTGTGAGAAAAGTGTGCACACCCTTACAGATTTCCAATGCTTTCACTGTTTTGTCTCTCTTCAGTGTTTCAGATCCTCAAACTAATTTTAACGATAGACATAGATGACCTGAGTAAATACAAAAAGCAGAAACCAAATCAAAGCAAAATTAATGCCCCAGTAATTCATGCAGTGTTTACATTAAGTGCCGGTGAGACGTCTCTTTGGAAATATTTAATCTAATCTATACTTGAGAGCTTTCAAGCAAGAATGTCCTGTTTAAGATCACATCTAAGCATCTCAAATAAACGCGAGTCCAGTTTTTAATAGTTTGATTTTATTTGTTAATTTCAATCGTTCAGTGCTGACCTGTCTGGTCTGCTTCAAATCATTTTCCTGCTGCAAAACACAAACTGATGGCTGGATTTTATGCTTCATCATTTTCCTCTAGAGACGGCCAGACAATCATCACACTACCACCACCATGTTTTACTGATGCTATGCTATTTTCCTGTAATCCTGTGGTAGTTTTACAATAAGCGCAACGGGATGTACAGCTTTTGAAAACTTCCTCTTTGGTTTTCTATTTGTGCTCTTTTTTTGATCAACAATGGTTTTCATCTTCTTGATGCCATTTTTCCCCAGTGTCTCTCTTATACCTGAATAGTAATCATAGAGCGTAACCAAAGCAGGTGAGCTCTGCAGTGTTTTAGATGTTGTTCTTGGTTATTTTGTGACTTCCTAGATGAATAGTCGATTCCCTTTTCCATGAGTTATTTTGGTAGGCTCCTTAGAAAGTTCGCCACTGCTGCATATTTTCTCCTTTTGTGATTAATGGTTGTCAGTTTGGTTCAGTGGATTCCCAAAGCCTTAGAAATGTCTTTGAAGTCCCTTTCCACACTGACAGATGTCAGTGACGTTATTTTTAATCTGTTCTTTAAATGTCTTTAGATCAGCGCATTATGAGTTACTGTTTGACATCTTTTTGTCATGAGGTGTGTGTTTGAGGGCGGAACAAAATGCACACAGGAGCTGGCTCATTTTTTAAAGTTTTAACGAAAGTCTGAAAAACCCCCGTATACAAATCACTGGAGCCTGGGCAAAAACAAACAAACAAACAAACAAAAAATCCATAGGAAGAAACCAACAGGGAGACGTGAAGAGAACATGGGGAAGTGATGGGAGTTAGACGAGGGAAACCAGCAAGGAGTGACTGGGAATAAGAAGCTGGGAATGTTGGGAATGTTGAATCCTAAACAAAAGAGCTATGCTGATGAGCTAACAGATTGCAGGCATCAGGAAATAAATCTAACAAGAATAACTAGACTAAGGAAACTTGACTAGACTGTAGTAACTAACTATAAATAAGAAATAAACTAGAAACACTAAGAAGAACTGAAGTGGAAATGGAAACTTGGCAGAACTAAACTAAGGAACTGTCAGGATCTGTGTTTTCTGTGTTCATTTAGAGTTTTTTGTGTCCTTGAGTCTCTTCGTTGTCCTGTCCTCCCCTTGATTGTTCCCAGGTGTGTCTCGTCTCTGTGATTACCCTCCCGTGTATTTAACGCCACCTGTGTCCCTTGTTCCTCGTCGGGTCCTTGTCAATGTCGTCGTCAATGTTTAGTCTCTTCGTGTTCAGTGTGTGTACTCCTGCTCGTTGTTTGGACTAAGTTATTTTCACATTAAACATCATAATTCATCATACCTGGGTCCGCTGCATCTGCCTCACCACTCTCACCACCCGCACTTCATGACAGAAGGACCCGACCAGACCGAAAGGTGAGGCTGCTATTATGGACCCAGCTGGAGTGCGGAGGCGGAGATCCGGCAGGGAGGACAGGGCGCTGGCTGACGCTCTCGCCGAGCTGCAGCGGGAGCTTTTCCGAGGGACAAGACTGGTGTTGGCGCCCCCCGGATTCGGCCCGCGTCGGTTCCTCCGTCCGGGTAGTCAGCGACGTGAGCCGCCGGTGGAGCCGGCCCCTCGTCGCTTTCCGGAAACACCACCTCCGCTGCCTGCCCGGAGACAGCGACGTGAGCCGCCGGTGGAGCCGGCCCCTCGTCGCTTTCCGGAAACACCTCCTCCGCTGTCTGCCCGGAGACAGCGACGTGAGCCGCCGGCAGACCCGGCCCCTCGTCGCTTTCCGGAGCCGCCACCTCCACGGTCAGCCCGGAGACAGCGACGTGAGCCGCCGGCAGACCCGGCCCCTCGTCGCTTTCCGGAGCCGCCACCTCCACGGTCAGCCCGGAGACAGCGACGTGAGCCGCCGGTGGACCCGGCCCCTCGTCGCCTTCCGGAGCTGTCACCCCCGCAGCCGGTTCCAAGGCTTCGCTGCGGCTCGCCCCCGCGGCCGGTTCCAAGGCTTCGCTGCGGCTCGCCCCCGCGGCCGGTTCCAAGGCTTCGCTGCGGCTCGCCCCCGCGGCCGGTTCCAAGGCTTCGCTGCGGCTCGCCCCCGCGGCCGGTTCCAAGGCTTCGCTGCGGCTCGCCTCCGCGGCCGGTTCCAAGGCTTTGCTGCGGCTCGCCTCCGCGGCCGGTTCCAAGGCTTCGCTCCGGCGCACCCGAGGCCGAGTCAGCCGGCGTTCCAGCCGGCGCACCCGAGGCCGAGTCAGCCGGCGTTCCAGCCGGCGCACCCGAGGCCGAGTCAGCCGGCGTTCCAGCCGGCGTTCCTTCCGAGACTCCCAGTGTTCCTTCCGAGACTCTCAGTGTTCCTTCCGAGACCCAGACCCCCAGCGCTCCGACTCAGACTCCCTGTGTTCCTCCAGAGACTCCCTGTGTTCCTACCGAGACCCAGACCCTCTACGTTCCCTCCGAGACCCCGACTCCGAGACCCTCTGCGTTCCTCCTGAGACCCTGACCTCCAGCGTTCCACCCGAGACCCTGACCTCCAGCGTTCCACCCGAGACCCTGACCTCCAGCGTTCCACCCGAGACCCTGACCTCCAGCGTTCCACCCGAGACCCTGACCTCCAGCGTTCCACCCGAGACCCTGACCTCCAGCGTTCCACCCGAGACCCTGACCTCCAGCGTTCCACCCGAGACCTCCAGCGTTCCACCCGAGACCCCCGGTGTTCCACCCGAGACCGAGACCCCCGGTGTTCCACCCGAGGCCGAGGCCCCCGGTGTTCCACCCGGGACCGAGACTCCCTGCGTTCCACCCGAGACCGAGACCCCCAGCGTTCCACCCGAGACCCAGACCCCCAGCATTCCGACCGAGACCCCCTGTGCTCCACCAGAGACCCTGCCTCGGGGGGCTCGTCGTCGCCGTCTGTGGGCGGCCCCCGGGACTCATCGCCACCTCCAGCGCCGGGGACGGCCGCCGGACCGCCTCCGGGGTTCCCGCCTCCAGCGCCGGGGACGGCCGCCGGACCGCCTCCGTGGTTCCCGCCTCCAGCGCCGCGGACGGCCGCCGGACCGCCTCCGTGGTTCCCGCCTCCAGCGCCGCGGACGGCCGCCGGACCGCCTCCGTGGTTCCCGCCTCCAGCGCCGCGGACGGCCGCCGGACCGCCTCCGTGGTTCCCGCCTCCAGCGCCGCGGACGGCCGCCGGACCGCCTCCGTGGTTCCCGCCTCCAGCGCCGCGGACGGCCGCCGGACCGCCTCCGTGGTTCCCGCCGCCGCGGACGACCGCCAGACCACCTCCGTGGTTCCCGCCTCCTTTGCCTCCGCCCACCCTGTGGGTAGTTTTTTGTTTGTTTATGGACTCTTGGCCCTCCCTGTGTTTCCGCCCACAACGGTGGGTTGTTTTTTGTTTTTCTGGACTCTGGCCCCCCGTCCAGCGCCCCTCCGCCCACCCTTGTTGTGTTTTTGTTTTTTCTGGACTCTGGCCCCCCATCCGGCGCCCCTCCGCCCACCCTTGTTGTGGGTTTTTTTTTTTTTGGGCGTCTGGTAGCCGCCCTTGAGGGGGGGGTACTGTCAGGATCTGTGTTTTCTGTGTTCATTTAGAGTTTTTTGTGTCCTTGAGTCTCTTCGTTGTCCTGTCCTCCCCTTGATTGTTCCCAGGTGTGTCTCGTCTCTGTGATTACCCTCCCGTGTATTTAACGCCACCTGTGTCCCTTGTTCCTCGTCGGGTCCTTGTCAATGTCGTCGTCAATGTTTAGTCTCTTCGTGTTCAGTGTGTGTACTCCTGCTCGTTGTTTGGACTAAGTTATTTTCACATTAAACATCATAATTCATCATACCTGGGTCCGCTGCATCTGCCTCACCACTCTCACCACCCGCACTTCATGACAGGAACACAAAAAATGACCAAACTCAAACCATCCCAGATCCTGACACTTTAGCCGACTTCGTCTTGCCAGACAAGATCTATTTGTGACTTCATGAATTTACTGGCTGATGATATTTAGTATTTCATTTAACAAGGGAACAGTTATGTTTTCCACATTGGTCCATATTGGTTATAGATAGATTGTTCTTCTTAATGGATTACATTCTTATTTAAATAGCAGTAATGTAATAATAAAATGTTCTCAACATGTCTTTTTCTGGCACATTTTTGTCAATTAAACATTTACATGTTACAAAGAATAATTGGGGCTAAATATGTGTATAGTTTTTTATGTTAGTAGAGAACAGTAACTGGTTATTTAAACAAAGCTGATGAGAGAAAAGACAATCGATGTTCTGCATGTTTGAAAGGGCTAAAAATTGCTCCATTGTGACTGATTTGTGCAATTTAAAATTTTGTTCCATCTCTTTCCGTGTTTGTCAATCCCATCGATCGGCTCTGCCGCTCTTAGCCCCCCAAAACCCCGAGCTCTCCACGGCAATATGTTCACATTTTGGATCAGGCAGTCGCTGAAGTGCCACAGTTGGGTGTCCACATGGATTTTCTCCAGTGGCTGAACAGAGAGGCTGCTTGGTGCCGAGTTAATTATGACACAACCTGAACTGGCTCTTCAGCTGCTCTCCAGATTTCTCAAGCGCTTCATGTAGTGAGGCCTGATACATCATCCTGAGAGGCGCCGCAAACATTAACAAATACTATAATTCACAGACTGCTGCGCACGATTCTCCTGCTGATGCAGACTTTACTGTACTTTCAGTCCTGTTGAGGTGACACTCTCCTGCTCTGCGAGGAAACCACTTAGAAATGTGCAACAGAAAATGAAACCATTGCACTGAAGTACCGTGTAATGTGCTTTATCTTAAAGCTGAAAGAATGTAAAGCACTTTAGGACGCGTGTGGCTTTGCATTCAAGACAAAACGAGGCCATGTTGAAAGAATGGTTTATAGAGCTGTAAACACGCTGATTAAACGCTTTTCAGTCACTATTATTACTAAGTTTCAGAGTGTAGAAACAGCTTACTTGGATGAAGTGAGTACTCCAGAGCAATAAAAGTGTAGGAAGGGAACGTTAACTGAACTGTGGTATTAAACTGAAAAATAAGTCTGCAAAATACACATATGAAAACCTACATTAACTGTCGAATATAAAATATAAAGAGATTGCAGTGGTGATTTCAATTGCAGTGGTGTTTAAATGGTGCTTTTCTGTTAATTAGCTGACCCCCTTGCAAGTTACTCCAAAACCTGATAAAGTCAGACCGGGGTGTGTTTTCGGCATTTAGAGAATATGATTAAAGTGTTTAAATTATGATTAAAAAGGGTTCAGCAGAGACTGTGAAGCCGCAGACTCGGAGCCAAATCATCAATTACTTTTATTTGATAGCAAATGTTTATTCCAAGTGGCCCTCTCATTCCTCTTCATTAGCATTCATCTGAACCCATCGGTCTGCACAGGAACAAGCTGCTCCTCTGACTGCCAGGCCGGGGTTGTTTTAGCCAGATTGTTGGGGGTGAAAATTTCCCCCATAGCCAATAATTGTACTGGAAAGTGTTCAGTCAAAAAGGATCATTTTACATCCTCTCTGTGGAAGTTGAAAGAAGAGATCGAAATGTTTTTTTTTTTTCTGTTTGTCTTCGGACTGGATCAGTGGGAAACATGAGCAGGTTAGAGGATCAACATTTTAAAATGTTAAATGTTATATTTGTCATGATTCTTTGTTTGCACTTTTAGTTTCATTTTATTTATTTCTGTATTTGTCCTGATCTCTTTACTTTACTCCGCGTCTTAGTTCAGTTTACTTGTTTGTGCATATTTAGGCTCATGTATCTTTTTGTTAGGGTCTCTTTAGGACTAGGTTTGATTTCAATTCCCTGGTCTCGTTTATTTTCTTCCCTCAGTCCACCATTCTTTTCCAGCTGCTAATCTTTTCCTCAATTATTCCTACCTGCTCCTTCCAAACCTGCATCTAATTGGTAATTAGTTCTCCTGCATCCTTTGCCTTATCCACCCCCTCCTGTATGTAAATCTATAAGCTAACCTGTTTTCTTTGTTTTTGTTCTCCACTGGTTCCATCCACATCATCTCCTTGGTGGACGTTGTACCCCGCTGTTCCCCGTCTGCTCCTGTTTGTGTGCATATTATTTTTGTTTGTTTTGCTTTAATAAACTCTCACGATAGTCATTTTCTGCTCCAGTTTGCGTTTCCGTACAATATTGTTTTTATTCTCCACATCTTAGACGCTTTCTAAGGAGGCGCTGGAGAAATTGTCTCTGCTTCTTTAAGCTGAGATTAACGTTCCTGTTAGGGGCATGAGGAAATCTGGGTGCAATGGATTTTTTGGTTTGTGTTTTTTTAAATTGATGTTTGGACTAATGTGAACTTTTTTAATAATCAGTTTGACATTTTGAGAGAAGTGGGAATCATTGCCAGACCTAATCCATTGCCCTGATATAAGCTTGATTGAATATCTAGCCACTTACAGAAATAAATGCTTATTGCTAATTTTAGCTATTTAAAACAGCTCACACTGAATATGTTCACATTGTTGTGCTGCAAAGCTATATTAGTCACACTTTCACAAGTTTTCTGCTCTTTTTGTGAGAAACGGCATCTGTGTTATTACTTAACGTTGCAGGCTTTATGTATACATCCGATCATCTAATGCTGGGATTAATGGGATGAATTCCTAATAGATGGAGAAGCACAGACACGTATCATTACTGGTGTCATTTCCTTTCCGTTTTCATTTGATCTCAATCGTTCATTGATAAATATGAATAGTTCATGTAACAAATAAGAGAAAAACAAAGAAAATCTTTGGTGTTGCACGCATAGCGATGTTACCAAATCCAAAGATTTGCTCCACTCTTTCTGAACTTACATTGGACGGACAAGCCACGGCTGAAAAAGCAGCAAACTTTAAAAAAAGAGCTAATTAAATGGCTTAGTATCGACTGTCGTCTATCTTATCTCACTAATATAAATATACTCAGTTTGAGTTGCTTTATGTTGCAAAAATCATCTAAAGCACATGTGTCAAACTCAAGGCCCGCGGGCCACATGTGGCCCGCTACGTCATTTTATGTGGCCCTCTCCCCCCACCACCGTTTTACAGCCCCATTGATTGACTTAAAATAGGTTTTGAGTACAAATTGACTACACACTACATCTCCCATAATGCCTTCCGATTCTTACCAGCCAACATTACGGCTTCTCGCCACTAGAGTGCAGCAGAGTCACCTCAAGCTGATTTATTAATTTGCCCAGCGAATAAAACTGAAGCATCGACAAGCTAAGAAGCTAAAGAGCGAAGTCCCGTGATGTTTCAATCGAGGACTTTTACCGTCTCCTGCCCCCTGATTTGATGCCACAGCTTCGGCTCCATGCAGCTCGTGTTTTGTCCATGTTTGGAAGCACCTATCTGTGCGAACAGATGTTTTCAATAATGACTTTAAACAAGACCAAGCACAGATCGCGCATTACTGACGAAAACCTACACGCCGTTTTGCGGATTGCCACAGAATAGAACTAAAACCAGACATGGACGAACTGACCAGGGGGAAACGGTGCCAGAAAACATTGGTAAGCACGAACAAACTAAATTTAAATAGAATGAATGTAAAACCAAAACTCAGTATACTGGAATATGCATATAGTTTATTGATTTTGCTTGTGTTTTGTGTTTATTTCCACAACACAATGAGGATGTTTGTGAGTTGGTGACAGGGTGAAGAGGATCAGCTTTGTGTTCAACATCACCTCATTGTTTTGTTCTTATGTGAAATACATGTTCGTTGTGTAATAAATAACGAAAAAGTTTTGTGAATGAAGTTGAGAGTTAATATCAAAACTTGTTTTTATTCTTTGTCTGCTTATCTGTAAAGCAGACAAAGAATAATTTTCCCAGCGAATAAAACTGAAACATCGACAAGCTAACGAGCTAAAGAGCGAAGTTTAGCTGAGCAGCTTAAAAATACTGAGCATATTTTTAAACTGCTCAGTTTAAAAATACTGTAATTTTTAAACTGAGCAGTAATTTTACATCCATGCAAACTCAAATGTAATATTTAAAACTTGAATACATAAAATCAGTTATTTAACAATATGAGGTGTTGTTTAATTTATTTTTAACATTGTATTTTCATACATTTATGCTAGGGTTGCCCAAGTCTAGTTTTCCAGACCTATCACTCTGCAACTTTAGATGCGTTCTTTCTCTAACACACCTGGATCATTGACTCATTCATAGGCCTCTACAGAACTGAGTTGCTGCTAATGAGGGAAGTCAACTTTTTGTCTGGGGTATGTTTTAGCAGGGACGCATCTAAAAGTTGCAGTCTGGAGGACTGCACTTGGGCATTCCTGATTTATACCGTCAATGTGGCCCGTTGAGGGTGGCCAATATGCTGAAGTGGCCCTTGGTGAAATTGAGTTCGACACCCCTGCTCTAAAGCAAACGGTCAGCCTGTCGAGCCGTTAGCGTTCCTTCATTCTGAGACTGGCACACGTCTATCAGACATCTTTCTTTTACGCGAGAGAACTATTACTCATGTTTAACGTCACAAAATCACCAAGCTATCACTGCGAGAACCACATAACGACCCATTATAAAACAATAGGATGCGTGTATTTGGAGCAGGGTGAAGAAAAGGCATCTGATGACTTGAATTGTTGTATTTCTCAGTTGCCGCGTTGTTTGGATTGTGGTGGAGTGTAAACTGCAGCTGTCTGCTTCACCGTCTCCACAGCTGGAGAACTGCTATGATCATTAGCACAACAGCATGCTGGGAAGTCAGAAGGGCTCAAGTGTTGGAGGTTAACAGTAAAGTTAGTCCTCATGTGCAGCTCAACATTATACAACATTTTTTATTTTTTATGGAAAAAGTTTTTAATATGTTCTTTTATCTTTTATATTGGACCTTTTTCTGAAAAACACAGTGAAGTGTGACATCTCCCCTCTGAGGAGAATAGATCAAACAATGCTATTTTCAATTAAATCTCCCTTTTAACAATTTTCTGAAGTTTTTTTTTGTAATTATTTGCAGTCTTAGGGGCAGGTTTACTGAAGCCTTGAACCTGCTGAAGTCTTTTCCTGCGCCTGTCACGTTTATTATCCAGCCGGAGCTTTAAATTTCTGCCTGAGGGGTGAGAAAATGGTGATCTTTGCGCCTGCCCTTGTTGCTTATGTAAGTGTCTGGTTTTCAAAGCAAAATTTAATTACACATTACCATAATTATTTCAGCTTTTGCAGCATAGGGTAACTAGTTACGTCACATCACATACGGACTTAAGAAAAAAAACAGCGCCCATACATCCGTTTTATGCATAGAAGTTGGACAATTTAGATTTGCAGGCATATGGGCTGGTAGTAGCATCAGTTATTGATAATGTGAAACAACATGAACAAACTTTTCTTTTTTTTTTTTCTTGTGAGTTTACGGTAAACTTATGTGTTGCATAGTGTCGCAATCCCTTACATTCTCATTTTATTTTGTTTTAAAACTGAGACTTATTGTGTTTGCTGTGGTTGTAAACATCTTTTTTTTTTTACTTGTAAAAAAAACAATGTCCCTTTCAGGCAGCAGATGTCAGCGAGGAGCAAACATTCACAATGAATCTCTAGCTGAGGGACGGGCTGGGATGTAGTTGTTCTGTGCTTTTCCTCATAACAGATGGCACTTAAAAACAGCCATCTTTGATATGAATGATAGAAAAACGTCAGATCAGCTTGCAAGACGCATATTGTGGACTGGAAATCGAAGGAAACACTAATTAGTGTGTAGATCCAGGTGGGGATTTGTCCTCCCCCCCCAACAAAAAGCAGAATATGTCAAGTTCCATCTGCATCTGTCGTATTCACAATCTCCTCCGGTTTTCACCAACCGCCTTACAAGCTGGAGCACCTCCATTTGATTTTGCAAATCAGGTGAGAGATTGTTTCATGCACACAGTGCTTGGCAAAAAAAAAAGAAAAGAGAGAACATGATCAGATTTTGGAGAATGCATATTTTTAAAACTGTGACCTAACAGGAAACATTCTTGTTGCTAGCTTAACTGTAGATAATAGAAAATTAAAAGAAGGAATCTATATTTGTGAGCCAGGATTTTTTTTTAGGGAATGAAAATCCCCCCGCACACAATTGCCAAGGGTGTCATTGTGGTTTGATTTTCTGGACTGCATGTGTTTTGTGCCTCTTAAGACTTATGACATTGTCCCTTGAGGTAATTTGGAGAACGAGCTTGTTCCCAGTGCAGATTGCATTTTGGTTGGTCTGTCCCCTGTCTCTGATCCAGCATGTGCCATTCGTGGAGAGGATCTCAAGAAAACGTTGGACTTGTGAACCTTTATTGTGGCTAATGTAGTTTCATTATGGTCTTCAAGTCATGACCTTCAGCGTGCTCGTGAGAGACTGCTGCGATAGAAGTCAGCTTCTCAGTGTCTATGGTTTTTAAAGAAGGTGAAGTGCTTCTCTGAGTCTTTGCCTCAAGTGTGGGAGTTCAAGTGTATTGACCAGCCCCTCCAGGATGTTGCAATGTTTTTTTTTTTCTTTTTATGATTGCTGTGGCTTAAACCTAAAAAAAACAGAAATGTTATCGCTTAGCGTCACACACACTTGCAGGTTTGGCTGTGAAAGAGGAAGTTAAATTAGAAAGAGGCTAAAGGGGTTGGCCAAAATTAAGTCGGGTTGCAGTGATTATGATTCGTCAGATGAGAAAGTATTACAGAAAATGTTGGGGTGATTTTCCAGATTTGAGGAAAAGTTGCGATGACTGATGATGAACATTGCAAGTTCGCGCAAAATTTGCAAAATGATGACTCGATTTGCCATCGCAACTTTCTGGAGGAAATGATTGATGCACATTTTGAGTAAATAGGTTTTTACAGCTCAGACACAACCAGCAAAAATTATTAAAAGAGCTTTAAATGATTACTATCAACATAACCCTCAAATTAAGAGGGTTTTCCTTAGCATGTGCACAGCTGGAGCATTTGGCATTATCTCGTCATTATCCTGTGTGAATTCAATTTCCTCCCAGGCACCCTTAGGCGAACAGGGGACCCTGAGTAGTCAATTTGCTCATTCCTTGAGATTCAAGGAGGAAACAAACAGGTAAAATGAGCTTCCTCCAAAGGTTGGCCTGACTATCTAAAAGACAGAGCACATATTCCTTACCTGGGCTCAGTGAGATGTCTTTACGGAAAAAAACATCAGTCAGCATTTTGTCTTTGTGTGTTCATGCAAATCCCTGGGAAGTGAACTGTTCCTGAATCATTTTTACAGGAGATAACCTTTGTTACACTAAAATCTGCTACTGTGTGATCTGCAAGGCTCCATAATGTCTGTGCTGAAAAAGAAATTAATTGCTGTTGGCCATTTGAAGCTATTCCAAGGCCAACTTAAAATAATGTGGGCCAAGATTCCTCAGGAAGGCTTTTTTCTGATCTCACTGTGGTAATATGGGTAACTAATAATAACTAATAGATAATATTATTGACTAAGAGTAGACAGCAAATAATAACTTTAGAAAACTGACTCAACCTTTGTTTTCAACCCTCCTTTTTTTAAAGCAAACAAGTACTTTGAATTTTTTAGATTCAGTGATATGTACTTCACATATAACACTGCTTTGTCAAATCAGACTTAATTTTTTGCTAATTTGGAGATTTGTAGAACATGTTTACAGTATTTTCCTCCTCATCTGTTGGATCATCCAAAGAATCCCATGGCCCACCAAATGGCTCAAGAGCCAAAAATTTTAAAGATAATTTCAGCCAGTTGCGTCCGTGTTGTCTTACGATAGCCACATCATAGCGGTGGTGTTAAAAAAAAGATTGTCCGTCGCTGTTGAAGGCCAGCAATAAGAACCATCTGAAGTGAATGAAACGGCACGCTTTTAAAATGAAAACAGTGATCTGAGAGATGCTGAAAGCACCGCTGTGGAGTCATCACCGCAGGCGACTCGGTTCACAGCGGAAGAATTTGATCAATTGCTTTAATGCTCCTCCGTGCTTTAATAAGGCAGAAAACACATGCAGTCTCTCTTTGTGCGTTTATGTAACTTTCTTGCAGCCTTTCACTTCGCGTGGCATTGAAATAAGTTTCGAGCAATTGATGAAAGACTCGTTGGAGCAAAATCTCAAGTTTCTGTCTCCTACCTATGACCCAAACCAATGACTGATGGGGGAAAATATGCTGTATAAAGAAGAACTGAGTTGAGTCTCTTATTGCTTTTCTGATCACTTGTCTGTATAAAAAAACCCAGCCACCCCTTTCATAGAGACACTGGAATATTACGGCACTTGTGTTTGAAAGTGGAGCAGAGTATCTTTAAAACTGATAGTTTCAATTGATTATAGGATGCTTTGATGCAAGTCTGTTGGAGGTTTGTGCTTAGCAACCCGAACTGAAGCCTGTGGTTTTGTTTCCTCTGTGCTGTCGGCTCTGATAACTCCTATAATCTCTTTCTACAGCCGAAACTCGCTCGGTTGCGTCTGAATTGTGTTGTGGCATAACACTGATTCAGGCTGACAAGCATATTTTATACCTCCTTAATGTATCTGGGGCGTTAAAAGACAAACGTCTCTCTGGTCTCTCCAATCCATTAGACACTACCCTGAGAAATTGTTTTCTCCGACATCCCCCTCAATCAAAACCCGCGTACATTTTTCTCGCTATCTTTATTCCAGCTGAAAACAAACAATCACTGATCAGCCTTATAAATATTAGAACCCGTGTTTATGGCGGTGTGCCAAATGGTGATCATTGATTTTCATGGCGACGCTGCAGCCGGGAGGCATATCCTAGTGGTGTTTGAGGCTGGAGGCCAGCCACAAAGACGTAGCGGTGCATGATGCAAAGGAGGTTTCAGAGAGGCTGCTTTGCATTTGATCAACCTCTTACGCTTTCATCAGCAGCAATGAGAACTTCTCAGGCACGATTAGAGGGCCATGTAGAGAGATGTAAATTTAGACAAGATCATAGCGGAGGCTGCGAGGCTTAGGCAGCCAAAAGTTGGAAAGATAAATCAGGTCAAACAGGGCAGGGGACAGAAGCTGCAAGAGGTGCTTTTATTTACAGAGAGATTCAGTTTAAACCTGGAGGGCTTGTTCCCTAAAAACTACATCAGTCTCATGTCTAACTGATGCAGTTACAATAACGGCCACATTTACCTCCAACCATCACACGACGCCTCACAGCTTCAAAAATAAAACAATAAAAACTGCAATGCAGGATTTAACAAAAAATATACATACCATTATCATTAATTTGCTATTAACTTCATAATAGCTCTGAATCAGTAAAAGAATAACATCTTGTCAATATTATAGGTTATTACTAGGCCTGTCGCGATAAATGATAAATCGATTAATCGTACGATAAATTAAAACTATCGACGTCATTTTAATTATCGGCATTATCGTCTCTTCCGGCCTTTTTCTCTTTCTGTTAATGACACTGAATGAAAAAAAGGCTCAACTCCGGTGCTCCCCACTGACTCCTTCCTTCCTCATTTCCTTAATGTAATGCCCAGCGCACACTACACGATCTTAGAGCTGTCGGCCGATTGTCGGCCCATTTTCAAAACCTGACAGACCACACATTAGCCGACAGAAATCCTAGGTATAACGGTTCGATCGGGTTCGGTCCTGCAGTGTGGTGTCCAACAATGGGCACAAAATAATGGCTACAAGTTCAGTGAACTAATTTTAAAACCAGGCATTAATCAATGCATTACTACAATCTACCTGCAATGCATGTTGCTAGTGTCAGGTAAAGTCCTGACTGAATGAAAATCATTAGAACCTATTTACGTCACGTTAACGAAGAACAGCTGAAAAGTTACCGGGTTTATCAACTGCGGTAGCAATTTCGCTCCAACTCCTCCTCTTGTCATTTCTATATTCTTTGCATGTTGAATAAACATTAATGTTGTTTCCTATCATCTCCGATGTTCGCTGGACTTCGGGTTGCGCCGTTTCAGCTGTTTGGGATTCCCCGACGTAATTTCCCCTCAGAAAGCGAGGAGGAGAATCCGCGCTTTCTGATTGGCTACCTGTCACATTCAACAGGCTGCGTTAAAGCTCCCAGTCGGGGAAACCCCTGATTTAGATCGGAGGACGATCTACCGTAACACACCACACAATCTTAGAAAGATCAACGTTTTAAGATTGTTGTAAGGGGAAAAATAGGAGCAAAAAATCATGTAGTGTGAACTATTGCATCAGGTAGTCGATGTGCCCATCTTCTCTATTTAAATCTAATTATTACGGAAGGGCAACATAATACACAGACTTCATTATCTGCACTCTTTTGGTTGAATGAAGTATTTATTTCCACTTTGGCTTTATGTTGTTTAGTTTTTTTTTTTCAAGTGCGTTTTTTGTTAATGGAGACCATTTTATTTTCGTTTTTGGTTGTTTTGTTTATTTTATTTATCAGTTCCAGTGTTAAATGTTCTTTTGAAAATAATGTGCATCTATCTTTGGCAAGAAATCGCATGGATTATTATGTCATTCCCATTAAATCAGTGTAAAAAGGTCTTCAAACAATATTATCGTTTATCGCAATAATTTTTGAGACAATTAATCGCTCAGCAAAATTTGCTATCGTGACAGGCCTAGTTATTACCCTATCAATTATTACATAACTACCAAAGAATGATGGCATAATCCACAAATATGACTGTTTTCTTGGAAATAAAATATATTTTTGTAGGTTTTGTGCAGTTGGCTCCTTTAAATTGTCACTTTTTAAGTCTCATATTTATACATCAGAGATTTGAACTGGGCAGCCCTCGCTTCGTAACTACATTTCTAAAACCATTGTTTAGTCACATAAAATATTGTTTTGGTTGCTCAGAAATGTAAACAAAGAATGTAGTGAAAGGCTTTTTGGTGATAAGGTCACTTGAGGAATAAGCTAAAATGCAGGAAGAGAACAATTCTCATTTGACTTACAGGAGTTACAAAGTGTTATGTTCTTGTACAATAACATAACCAGCAAATAGCTTAATTAATAAATTTAATGCTCCTTACCAAAATGAGAAAAATAAATTCTATTTATTTCAAAATTCTTTACCTTTTTACAGACAACAGCAAATTTACAACACACTTATTATGGCACATCTTGCTTTTTAGTGCAATTAAAAACTTACTTTGCAACACTCTGATCTCTCTGAATGAATTTATTTATATTTTCTCCATTTAATTGACAATCTGCAATTAAATAGCAAACCCATATGGAAGATTGATTGCGGCATTTGGTTTAAAACTGACCGAACTATATTTTATATGACTTAAAAGCAAAGTTTGGGCAATACGTTTAAAATAAACTCATCTTTGTTTTGGTTTTGAGGCATAAGGTTATACTGAAAAATGTACAAAAATGTTCTACTGGGAATGACAGAGATGTAGGAGACATCATTTTGAGGTCCCTTCAGGTCTAGAAGATCTAAAACATCTTATAGTTTAAGCTGCGTGTTTAAGCAAGACGTATAGAATAAACAGCAAAGCTATGGACACATAGCATAGTGATGTCTATGTATTATGCTTACATTCACTCTTCTTATGATTAAAAGATGAGTGAATGGATACAATTTTCTTTATATATCAGTAGCAGACACTTGAAAGAACATATGTACAAAATATTTTATTTATATTTTTTTGTTAAAGTATTTTACTGACTTCCTCTTGTACAGGTTTGTGACACACATTTACCACCAGCGTTACAGGCAGGAAGTAAAGAGGGCTGCTCATGTGACCTTTCACACTAGATACATGAAATTGATATAGCTTAGAGTAGACACTCTATTATTTGATTTAAAAACTTCAATTAGCAGCTAAAAGTCAAAACAATTCTTTTAGAGCTTCGAGAAGTTAGAAAAAATGTCTGACAACAATTGTTGCCGGTGGGATTAAACGGGTTAAGGTGGCAAGGAATTTTATCAAAAAAACTTGTATAACTACAGTATATTCACACTCTATGGCGATAAAAAAAATAGTGGCATATTTGAAAACTAAATCATAAATAGTACATTGTTTGTATGTTGAAGTGAACCATTTGCTTTAGTTTCAATTTTATATTTCTTGGTGCGACTAAATGGACTTAAAGTTGGCTGTGTTACTGAAAAAACTGAAGCTAAAAACTGTTCAAGTTTTATATTAGTGTTAATAATAAAGTATTGTTAGTACATAGTGTACTTTGTTTAAGCAACAGTTCATGTCACTATGGCATCATGCTGCTTGATGAAGTAGCATCAGGTCCATATCAATCCATTTTCGCTCAGCAGGATAAACTACATGCATGCATAAATTTTAGCACAATGATGTTGTTGAAGTCAATTTGCATTCCTCAGCTAAAAATCACAGGGAAGTTTGAAAACACAAATTCTGGATTAGTAATGATGCTGACCAAGACATTAGGACCTTGCAGTTGTCACACTGTCACTGCCTCCCTCACTGTTTTACTAATGTTATTACTCACCAGGTCATCAAATATCACTCTCTCCACTCTGTGTGCCTTCAGTCTGTCTCTCTTATTACTCTACTTCATTTTGCCGGTTACATTTGTTGTTGCAGAAGTCAAAGCTACAGCAAAAAAAAAAAAAGTGTAATTTTTGCACGTTTGGCAGCATAGGCCAGCAGCTTTTTTCTTTTTTCCGCACAGCTTTTCTGCACCACTCTTTCTCTTTTGACTTTGCGTTGTGTGTCCTCTGTCTACATGTGTTTATGCTGTTGACTTTGACTGCGACAAAACATCCTCTTTGCATTTTTCTTTTCATTTAAGGTGCAATAGAAGCACTGTAGTTCTTCTTTTAATCAGTAGATGGCGGTGCAGATAAAACCTGCCTTTATTCAACAAGTGGTAGTTGAAGAAGAGTCTAAAGAGGAAGTACATTCCTAATAAATTTTCAACTACAAAGTCGCTGTTTTTACAAGTCTATCAAACATTTAGGAATAATCATTCCCACTGGGTTTATAATAAATCATATCATCTGCTTGTTAAAATGGACATGTTTTCAGACTCTACCTTGCTGCTTTTTCTGCTTGCGCTGAGTGCAAACTTACAAAAATGGAGATGTACTTCCCCTCCCACTCTCTATAAACAAATTGTGTGAGTGCACTTCTCGTATGGGTTATTGTGTGCAAGGACAGAAACAGCGAGTATTAACCAGGTGTAAATGGCAAAAGGACGTTTGTCATGATTCTCTTGCAATAGATCTGATTGGGCCAGGCTAATACCAGAAAATCTTTGAGTGAGAATTTCATGAATCTTGATGCCAAACCGCTTCCCCATACATAAGCAAAACAAAATCTACACTGATGAGGACTTAAACTATAAATCCTTAATTCACCAATAGGCCTAGAAAGTGTTTGTGGACAATTTGACTTCAAACTCGATTTGGGGCCTTTGTGAGGTGTGACGGTCAGCTGTATGATGTTATATCTTCTAGTTACTGGCTACTTGGAGGAAAGAGAACCCATATTTATTGATCCACCATGCAAGTTCAACAGGGAGCATGATGGGAAGAGACAATAACAACTCCAAAGCTGCCTATGAGAAATGCAGCAAGATTCCAAAACAACTATTAGATATATACTGTCTACATGCCAAGTAGTTGTTCAGAAATAATCCCATAATGAGGTACTTTCTGTTCTACCATCACAAATGTAAACGGCTTGAGCTAGCTAAATTTAGTAGTTAACCTTGACTCAGTTGGAGGTTGACACTTAAAACCGATCATGATGGCTTGAAGCAGCCCTAGTGTTGTTTTCACGTCACTGAAAAAAGTTGTCTTTTCATTTAATTGTTGTAGGAACTATTGGTAGTTCAGTGATGTCACAGTTGTTTCCTCTCAAGCTTGGTAAACAGGATGTCCTCTGTGACATATAGCCCTAAGAATTTCTCTAGGATTGGTATGAATGAACTTGAAAATATCTCCTCTGAAGAGAAAACTCTGACTTCTAGTAGAGAAGTTTTCTTTAACCCATACAATCCCATTTTTGTTAAAGTTACCAATGACGCTCTACAGCATCCTTCTTAAGCTAGCTAGCATCCTGAAACGAGGCAGCTGGCGGCCTCTCGACTCTCCAGCGATGATGGAAAAACATACAAGCTTCCTCCGGCAAATGCAAACATTATGACTGCCAAGCCCACCCACTTAGAGGACTGATATAAGTGGTTGACTTTGGTGCCATTCACACAGAGTTTCCCCTAGAGTTACTATAGGGGTGCCAATTAATATTACATTTACTGGAGCTCCAGCATTTAAAGTTGGCACTGGCCAAACTGTGATGAACTGCTGTTTTCATTCCAGTGCAGCTTCAGAGCCGCTAATTTCCTTCATAAACAACCCCCTGGTTTGTTACTGTACGCTGCTCAACAGCTCGGCTGCAGCTCTGCGAGTTCTAACAGCGGCCCTCGTTTATTTTTTATTTTCCACAGCACACCCTTCACAAGCTGACCTTGGGAGCTGAACCAGAACAGTTTAGCTTCCTGCGTTTTACCTTGAGGCTACTCAAGTGGTGAAAATGTTTTGGGAATTTGTTACAGTTTTGGAGGTGGAGGGGTGGGGGATGTAAGAGAGCAGGATCCTCTGGAGGAGGATGCTGAGATCAGACAGTGACACTGACACAGCACCTCACGAGGCTCTCCTTACGATAATGCTGAGGTACAGTGGTGCTCTGACAGATTTGGGTTTCAACAGCAGAACCCTAATGAGAATGCTGAGAGGGTGGAGGGAGGGAAATAAAAAAATCTGACAAGTTTAACAGAAGGCACAGTTGATCCGTTTCTGCCGCAAATACCTTTGTGTTTGCTTATGAATAATGAGCAAATGTGCTTACGTCCCCAAGACTTGTTATACGGTTTATGAAAACCGTGCTGCACACATCTGCGTCTTTTTCTCCTCTCCTCTCCGTGTCCATTGAGAGATATCTTTTTTGTCTACTGTCATTTCACAGGTGGTTAGGCCTCATTTTTAGCTGATGTGCATCGACACGCTACGTGTGTATTGACACCTCAGACGGTATTGTGTACATGCAAAAGTGTTGAGATGCAAAATATGCTCCTTCCAGCAGCAAACCAAAACACAACCAACAGAGGGAAGCTGAATAAAGTGCTTTATGAGGGGAAATGAGAGAGTGAATGACAATATCGTTTCCTCTTGTTATATGCACTAATTGACTTAATGTTTCTAAGCCATTAGTCCATATGTATCCATTGGCCGAGGGGCAATTAGCTTATCGGGCGAGCACACGCGCACTGTGGAGACGTAGCACCCACACAAACATCCACAGGCAGAGGTACTTGACAGCTTGATCAATGGACGTCTTACTGACCATAATGACTCAGTACAGCCTCCTTTCAAAGCAGCACAGCTAGAGTCCGAGCACAATAACCCTTTATCTCAATCTGACACACACATAGGAGCAAACGCACTGCAAAAAGGCACATCAATCATAATCACGGGCACCTTTAAAGACAATGCCGCTTTGAGGAGATGGGAAATGGCATAATTCTAATTACCGTCTCACTGCTGTCCCCATTTGATTATCGCCCACAAACACACACATTCTGTTGCAGAGCGTGCCCACACACACACACATGTCGATACACACATGAAAACGATAATATTAGAGCATGGTAAAGTCTCTTTTTTTTCTTTTTGCACATTTTTATTAAAACTTTTAAGTAAATTGGTAAAATCCGTGACAGTTTTTGACTACAGCACATTAAATCAGACCAAATCTTCATTATCTGAGATCAGTAAGGATTGCTAAAATAATTTCTACTTGCTAAATGCCAGGATAATTTCTGTTTTGAATCTATGTTTGTTTTTTGTTGTTGTGGTTTTTAAATCTTAGTTCCCTTTGAGTTATAATTGCTTTCTCTTTTTGCAAAACTCTTTTTAATATTTGTTTGGTGGAACTTTTTTGTGTTTTTTATATACGTATATTTTGAAAATATTGTTTTCTGTTAAAGAAAAATTTGATTTATATGTTTTACAGGTGCTACTTCACACTTCAGAAAATATAATAGGCTTTTTTCTTTTGTAATTCCTTTAGCTTATTTAAAACTAGTTTCTACTGTAAGCCTGCTGCTGTCTTCAGAGTCTTTTTCTTAGTTACAGATTTTAGAGGATGTACTGTGATATCTGATGTACCTCGTTTCTTTCCCATAAAGCTTCGTGTCCAACAAGATAGTTGCACTCTATACAGCAGAAGTACACTCAATAATGCATGATGCTTTTGGGAGAGTACATCACTAAGTTTGACAGTTAATGCTTGTATACATAGTAAAATAGTGCATTCAGCAGAATATCTGTAATGAGGCAAAATGAACTGATGTTCCCTCAAAAGGCTGTTTTCAAGGACCAAAGAAATGAAAAAATGTCTCCACTTCGTCAACATGCGCTAGAAAAAAAAAGTCCTTAAACTGTATAAATGTTTCTAAAAAATAAGATATACAAATGTCTGTCTTCAGTGCCTCACTGGTTCAAGTGTAAAGTGTAAGATTTCAGCTGTAACCTTGACATGCATTCACCAGTCAAGGAATTAGTCACCTGGGCGAGTAAACAGTTGGTAAAATACTTGTCAAGCAGAGATTCTTTTAAAATATATACATAAAAAAACATTGATATGTATAAAACAGTAGCCTCCTGTAAACAGGTTGCATCAGCTTCTACTGGTATTTGGAGATGCAAGAGAAAAACATAGTGTGTGTTGTGGTTTCTTAGCAATAAAGTTCATTTAGTCCAGCAATGATAGAGAAGGACTATCTTTATTAGGGGAGGAGATAATGGCTCAGAGAACAAATTGGTCCTCTGAAAAGGTGTGTATATACTCAGTTTACCACAAACCGTGTTAGAGGACTCTGGCAATGAGTGACATCTTGGGAGATCCAGGTCCAGCCGAGATTCGGACTCAGAGGCGGATCGCTTGACACGTTGTGGGAGCTGAGACCTGTGGGGGCCAACCGGGTCCATGACTGGGGAAGGACCAAACTGAGGGAGCGTTGGTTTATCACGTCTTGGGCTGCCGTCCATTGCTCCCCTAGACAATCGAGTTTTTTTTTTATAAATGCCTCCGAAGGGCTAAAAATGTTTCTGGTTGCCTTGCCCTCCCTATTTTTTGTTGTGGCCATCCGAGCCGGGCCGTAACACCATGTTTAATAAGAATAAGAATGAGTAGTCCATAATTTACAAACTAGTAGGGTTTTCTCTGGATTCTTGTTCTGATAAAACTAGATATTGGTTCCAGTTGTTCTGGGTTGAGTTCTAGATTTGTACAATATAAAGCTAAATGCTGGTTCTCCATGTTTGATTCTTGTTCTGGGTTGTTAAGTAGATGGTACTTTTTAAGTTTGTTCTAGTTTTGTAAACCAACAGGAGTTTCTGTAGGTTTTGCTCCGATAATACAAATATAAAGCTGAATGTTGGTCTAAAAGTAATAAGTACTCCACAGTTTATAAAAGTATCTAAATGTTGAAGAGCGCATACAGGAGGAACCAGGACTTTGAGTGATCTAGATCAAATAGGAATGGTCAAATATTTACTCCATTCCTATAAAATATCACAGCAAACCAATCAAGTTTTTTTCCATTGGGGAAAAAGGGGTAAAAGGTTCTGACAGCAGTGGTACCAGCAACTGTGCGACCGTTAATTTAGTTAAACACAGCAACATTATTTTGTAACAAAAGATTTCTTTTTTCTCCAAATTTTGATTAACATTTTCAGTGTAAAATTATGCTGCTGCAATAAAAAAAAAAAAAGAATTTATTTTAAGGCTTTACACGTCTTTACCAGGGGTGCCTATAAATGTGGCTGGCACTTTAAGTGCAGGGCATTTACCATTCAGACTGTTATCTACAAGCCCAAAAGCCTGGTTCTGTAATGGTGTGGGTTATTATTGGTGCGTCTCATGTAGATAACTCACTCCCCTGTGATGACGGCTTTAATTCAAGGCACATTAAAATTTTAAAACTAGATATACTGCCTTAAAGATCACATCCATTTGAAGGATGTTCATGCATTTTTCAATAAAACAGTACAAAATCACATCCTGCTTTGCTTTATAAAAAGCAGGGTTATAAAACCAGCGTTCTGACCAGTGTCCAAGAAAATGTGTCTACAAAACCACAAAAGCCTTTCAGAAGCCCAAAGAAAGGTAGTTCTAATATCTACTTTGGAGAGCAAGATAAAAATAAGCATATAAAACCAAGATCATGTGGGCTGTTTAACACTCATGGAAAAAGCTCGTCTCTTCCCACCTGCGGCTCTCTTGGGTTGACAGACACAATACATTGCCAAAAGTATTTGCTTGTCTTCCTCGACACCTATATGAACTCAAGCATTGTTAATCCACTTTAAATAAGGTTTCGCCTTCTGGAAGAGGAACATTTGTAAAGCCAGAGAAGGGGGGATATAACTTAAGGGGTTACTCAGACTTATGGATTCGTAGTATGCGCACAACAAGAAAGAGCTTTTGTATTTCAATTCATGGCGTAAAATTATGGCGCAAGTTAAATGAGGAGTTAAAACAAAGTCAAAATGTAATACAATTTAAAAGGGAATATAAGGAGGTCGTTTTCACAAGATATAGACATGTATATCTTGGGTGAGCACCTGGTTTTCTGGTACTCAAATATGTTGGAACTCAAGGGGAAGATCCCAAAGTTGTGGAAGTATGAAATTATCCAAGATGTCTAGGTATAATGTTGCAGATTGGCACAGTTGGTAGCACTAAGGTCCTGGGTTCAAATCTAATGCTTATTTATTTAAATGCATTTTATCCCAATATTCATGCTTTGGGATTTATGGATCAGAAGACACTTTCCAAAATGTGACATGTTAAGTTCAATTTAATTAGTAGGACTCATTTCAGTGTCTAGTCTAACAATCTTTTTTTTTTTTTTACTCTCTTCCTGACAGCTGGCCTATTGCTCATAACTTTTCATGAATGATGCATCTGAATTCTCTTAAATAAATTAAAGTCATTCTCAATTAAAATATGACCCATGCTTTACCTGAAAAAAAAAAAGACAAATTAAACACAGGTTTCCACACATGCATTAGGCATTTAGTTTCTTTATCAGAAAAGTGTGCTGTGCATTCAGTTCATCTGTTGGAGTGGCGTGCTGTGGTGGCGCAGCGGGTTAGCACGCCCTACGTTTGGAGGCCTTAGACCCGCGGACGTCGCGGGTTCGACTCCCGGTTCCGACGACCTCTGCCGCATGTCCTTCAAAAAATGGCGCCGGCTCAGCTGGCTGCCTGCAGACACAGCTCCTGTCGTGTGCTGTAACTGCGGAATAATTTCCCTGCTGGGATGAATAAAGTAAAAATTATTATTAAATGTAACATTTTTGACCTGAACTGTGAACAAAAGTAGCCTCACTCCATGTGCTTTGATTTAAACAACGGTAATTTCCCCCAACATCAATTATTTAATTCACACCACAGGAACTTTTTACTAAGTTTTTACTTCAGTGTGTTGTATTTGGACTTGCGTGTAAAACCAGCACAAAGTGTAGCCACAGTTGTGAGCGATTTGATTTATTTTTGATTTCTTTAAAAACAAAACAAAGAAAGCAGTCAGACACAGAAAACGTGTGTATACAAAACCAAGAACAAAAAAATTACCACTACTTTTCTATTTTAAAAGGAGTGGGGAGAAGTGAACACTTATTTAATACTACCCCTTATTTCAATTTATTTAATTATGCTACTTACCGACTCAGTAATTATCAAAGAGAAGAAATATTGTAGCATTTAACTAGGTTTTCTTTGCAAAATTTCTCATGTGCAGGTAGATTAGATGGAGAGCCTTTGTTAAAATTATTGTTCGTTGCCACAGATTGTGTATATCTGCCCGGCCTTGTTAACACACCAACTTGCTTTGATCTAAACCACGGGTCTCAACTCCAGTACTTGAGAGCCAGTACCCTGCAGCTTTAGCACAACTCAATCAAAGCAGGTATAAATACTCAAAAGGTTCAATGGTGTTCTCGTCTGACCAAAGCCCTTTTCTCCGCAGGTTTTGCCGTGTCTCCCACATGGCCTTCGGCAAACTACAAACGGGACTTCTTAGGTCTTTCTCCTCGTTACGGCTTTCTTCTCGCCACTTTCTCTTAAAGGCCAGACTTGTAGTCAACAGATCCTCCCACTCTCCACAGCTGCTCCGGTGCAACCATGAGCCTCTTGGCTGCTCCTTTGATTAATGCTGTCCTTGCCTGGTCAGTCGGTTTAGGTGGGCTGCTAGGCCTTTGTATGTAAAATTTCTCATTAACATTTTCCCTGACCTGGCTGCTTTGTTCCTTGTTCTTCATGATGCTGCTCACTAATGATGCCTAAGAAACCTCAAAAGGCCTTTAGAAACAAACACAAACCTTTTCCCTGGACATTATGCTGCTTTGTGATGGTCTATCACATAAAATCTCAGTAAAAATGCATCGCAAGTTGTGATTCTAACGTGACAAAATATGGGAGAAATACTTTGCATTTTTTTCTGTTGGAAGTGAGTAGAAATGGATCAATTTCCTCGCCCTTGCTTTTCCTTCCCCCCCCCCCAGCAACTGGGGCTCTTATTTTAGTGTGGCTGAAAGATGTGAAACAAAGTTGGAATGAAGGTTAGGTTTAAACAATGAGGCTCTGAGGTTTAAAGGTTTGGATAATCTTCTAGTAAATGAGCTGTGAGTCACTCCTGTATCCTCGCAGGTAGATTAACCAACATGTGGGGTGCTGTAAGTGTGAAAATACCCATGTAGAGTGGATCTTTATTTAAAGGCCGGCGGGGATTTTGGCTACAGTCTACATTGATTTTCTTAGAGGAAGTCAGCTTCTGTAAATAGAAAGGTTTCTATTGGATTTTTCTTTTTCATATTTTGCTTTTCTTTTTTTTCCCCCTCATCTCTTGGGGGTTTTTTCTTTTTTTTTTTTATTAAAGCAGGTGTTTTCTTTTTCACTCTCTTTCTTCATCTCCTCCTCCACTGCTGTCCTTTGTTGTTTTGCTCTCTCTTTCTTCACGCGTCTTATTTCTATTCTCTTGTCTCTCTCCATCTTACCTCTGCTTCCCTAAGAGTCTTGTTGTTTATTTTGTTCTTTTTGTCCTCTGGAGCCAAACAGGACAGTGCATTTGCATTGCATCGTAGTCTGCAAGTAGATACTGCTGAAACAGGAGGCGCCTTTCCGACCATTACCCCCCCTCAGCCTCCTCTCTGTCGTTTCCTGCACTGCCTCTTCCTCCCCTCTTCATCTCTTGAAGAGCTGCTGTCGTCAGACTGCAGTAGGATAATTGAGAGTTGTATAGATCGCGTGGGGAACATCAATTCCCTCCACCGCGCTGTTTCCCCTCTTACCTTCAGCTACACCTCCCTCTTTTCCTATTTCCTCACCTGTTTTTTTTTTTTTTCCTTCTGCCTCTTCCTTTGCTCCCCACGAATGTCATTTCCCGTCGGTCTCCCCTGCCTCTCATTCCCCCCGTGATCACAAGTTGTAACTGCTGTGATTCGCTGCATAGATAATCCAAGCACATCCTGATCTGTCTGTCTGATAAGCCGTCTAAGTGTCTCCCTTTCCGTCCGCCTGCCGTACAGTGCGTCGTTCCCCATTGTTGCCACGAGAGATGGATGGAAAAGAAATGCCTCAGAAGCCGATAGTAAAAGAAAAAAAAAAAGCAGGAATAAATGGCTAGAAGGAAGATAAATGAAAGCAACAAAGCAATTACATGAATATTGAGTTCCTTTCCCTTTTGAACTTCACAGTTGTCTACAAGAGTTGCAATTTCCTTAACTGGGCTCCACCACTTTGTTTACATCCCCAGATTAAAGTGTGAAATTGATAGGGGCTTGCTGCTTTAGCAGGATCTGTTTTTTTTTATTATTTTTTAAATGATGGTGCGTTTATTTTTAACTCTTCTGAACAACAATCCCCATGTGACGTATTGATCACGCCGTTGATATTTCGGAGCTTTTTGACTTTGAATACCAGCTTTTAATAAGCGGAAAAGCTTCATCTGTGGCATCCCAGAAACTTCAACATAAAGTCTAAAGAGACTCAATCAGTGGACAGTTTTTACATGTTGCCACTTTCGTCTCCCAAGGTCCAAAGGCGCAGAGGCGACTCGTTTTTGAAGCATTAGACGCATTTTCTTTTCCTTTTTTTTTTTGGCGCCGAGTTAAGAGTGCAGAAAGAATTCTTTCAGACGGAGCCGACTTTCTTTTCATTTTGCGAGGCTTGACTGTTTGCACATTGATCTGCCTTTCACTACTCCGATTCTCTCCTGATATGGATTCTTTCAGTCGGCCTTGACTACCTCTCGCTTACACTCAGTCATTTTGATCTGCTGCCGATGCCGAGCGAGCAGCAAACACAGTCGGCCGCCAGCTCGCCCCTCTATCAGTCGGTTATGCAGAGGCTTGATTCACCTTTAAAAATTTACATGAATGGCTTGTTATTGCGCAGCTGTGGTAGAAATATTGCAACACATTGATTTTTTTTAGCAGGATTTAGATGGTTTTTCTTTTATTACAGATCCTAGTAATTTCCTAGTTTTAGTGTGATCGTACTGAAACATTGAGAGATGCCTCTTTTTAAATACCTGTATCGATTGATATATATAAACATAAATTTTTTGCTGATCAATACAAATGTGTATACTTTTATCATTTGGGCCAATGACTAAGCTTGATAGCTAAACAAATGCTAGATAATATATTTGTGGTTCTATCAAATTTACAACAGAAAAGCAACAGATGATGAATCGTATTCAGGAAATGAAAGGTTGCCATATGATTGAAAAGTTGTTAGCATTTCCTTGAAGCTTTAACTTGATATTTTTCTTTCTAGTTTCAACAACAGTTAATGTCGTTTAGCAGCTGGAAGATGAAAAGCCTTTCGGGACAATAGGATTTTGTGCTCTGCAAGACAACGACATCCATTTGTTCACAATTTAGTTTTGAAAGTTGGATCATCGGGAACACTGATAAATGGCAAACGAACGACGACTCTTTAACGGGGAAACGAAAACTCAGGGCAGCTAAAAATGTTTTCACACGCAAAGTTTTAGATCTTTTGCTAACAAAAGTCTCTAAGTTATAAACTTAACCATGTGTGGAATGTGTACAGGTGGGAAAAATGGGCTGAATAGTTGGCAAAAGATGATTTACTGACTCCATTTTAAATGTTCTGTTTGAGAACCACTCTGGATTAATATCAGGAAACTTATGGACTCTCTGTGTGTTGCGGAAATTGAGCCGATTCTTTTACTGTTTTAGACTTCTTTTTTCCACTGGAGCAAACCCATATGGAGCTCATAAACATACACTTTCTCCATTTCACTCTGAGGTTTACTGAGAAGTTAGCAACCTTGCACTAATGAGCTTAGTGTATGAACCAAATACTCAGAGCACAATACTGAAGAAGTCTACCTGCCCGAACACAAGGCAGAGTAGAAATCCATTTAAAAAAACTTAAACTGCTTTTTTATATTTTTCTGTTTATACAGCTTTTTTTTTTTAATCTCCTTTTCCATTTTTCTAACTGGAAGACTCCCATGTACGTTTCACACAGGGAGATTTTTGGTGGAGCGTCTAAAATCTATTTCCCATGTAACTATGAAACTTAGACAAATAACCTGTTATGTGTAAAATTTTAAGCCAACCTGGGGTTTCGAATATTATTTTTTATATTTCTAACTTGCGCCTTCATCTTTCTGTACCGTGGAGATTTAAAGAATTGTTAATATAAGACAAATTTAGAGCTGAATTAAGTCATGAAAATTAGCTAAATTTGCATTAAGAGCAAGCATCGGCTCCTTGAACGCAAATAAGATTATGGTTTAAACTTTGATACATTATGGCTCGCATACGTACCTGTATCAAATTACAGTTGTTTTAAAACAGTGAAAGTTTATTTTGGTCTCGCTCCTTCTCAGACTAGCCTTTAGTTTTAGCCTCCAGTAGGCCTGTCACAATAAGCAATAAATCAATTAATCACATAATAAATTAAAACAAACTCAATTTTCATTTGTTTTTCTCTTTTTTTCTCTCTCTTTTTACCAAAAGCTGAATGATAAAAGTCTTCAGTCCGGTGTTTTGGTCTCAACTCTCTCCTTTTCTTGAAAGATAATTGTGTTTCCTGAGACTTCATAATTCATTTTATTTGTTGCTTGTTTTCTTTAACTATTTTACATATTCCAAATGTCTTCCAGTTCCAGTGTTTAAATGTTCATTAGAACTTCAAGTTTATTGATCTTCGACAATGTGTTCTTGCATTTTTATGGCATTATAACTCTTATATGACTTGAAACGCTTCTCAAAACAACAACGTCATCGTTTATCGCAATAAGTTCTGGGGCAATTTATCGTCCAGCACAAGTTGTTATTGTGACAGGCCTCGCCTCCAGTCCCAATGAATCTGGGTTTATGCCAAATACATACACAAAGAGAGCACAGCACACAAGACATTAACTCCTCAGAACCTTTCATCAGAACTTTAATTCAACTATTCTGATCCATTCATTTAAAACGACAATAGTGCTTCATCTTTTTATTATTCAAAATGGCCTTTCATCATAAAGTTTTCCCTGAAAACTAGTGGCAGATTAACGGCAGTAGAGTTATGAGCAGAGGCCACCCATCTCTGCAGGCTCACCAACCAGGATCAACGCTCTGCAGCCCAGCATCTGGCCAGTATTCTTATTCATTGCAGAGTTTAGTGTCTGTCTCTAAAGACACCAGACTGATGAGGTTATTCTAAATTATAATCAGCTAATGTGAGTGCTCATTAGCTTTCATCTGCTGACTATGCTGTTGAGAGCAACACCGGCTTCCTGTGTAGCCAGCAAGGGATATAAATCCTGGGAAGGACCGACAGTGGCACACACCAATCATTTTGTGGTGGAAGATGCTTTATTGGAAAGATTAATGAAAATAAATTAAAAGAAAAAAAAAAACAGAGTGAGGAAAATATGAAAAGATTTGCCTGGGATAGGATGGCAGTCTTGGTGAACTAGCAAGTTCAAATACATTTTTGACCGTTGGTGCTGTTTAATACTTAAAGGTCCATCAAAGGGCTTTGAATAAAACCTGAAATCAATAGTCATTAAAGTGAAATCATACAACCTTGACTTTTTAAGTGTAGCTTTTTTTTTCCTAATTTGATGCCGTGAGAAGAATCCCTTCATGTCTCAACACTGATGTAAATCCTTTGCCTCATTTAGTATTTGTGAATAAATAAATGAGTCCCTCTTCCGCCCTTTCTCCAATGCTTCCTCTCTCTCTCTCTTTCTCTCATCCTAGCTCAGCCTTGTCGCTTTGTGCAGCTCAAATGTTTGTATGCGCTTTATAATTTCAGCCAGCGTCTGAATGTGCCGCGAGTTGTTCTGTTTTGCCTCTTTCTTCGCTCTGCTAAACGCACAGCGTATACAGATCTTTTGCTGTGTGTCCCTTTTTCTATTCTCTCTGTATGCATCTCCCCACTGACTGTGTGGGCGACTCTACCTGCTGCGCCGCGTTTCTGCTCTGCTTAACTATTTCAGCTGTGTTTTTCATGCGACACACCCGGCATCGCAGGACCTGGACCTGTAATCGCTGCGGTCGTGGTGAAAAGCACGCCGCACTGACGGCGTGTGCTGCTGACGCATCCAGCAGTGTGCCAACACGTGGAGCGCGATTCCTCATGAGGCAAAGGCAGGAAAAACACGCTCGACAGTCCACCAGTGCAGTCAGCTATTTGAACAAAAAAAAAAGAAACATGGCAAATCAAAAGTAGAGAGACACTTTTAATTGAAATAAAAGCAAGTTCACACATATAGTGTAACAGGATTACAGGATTGCTGCTTGTATTGTGTTGGTGTTGACTAAAACTAGTGCACTTGGGGAAACAAAGAGATGCATCCTTAACACTACCTACAGTACAGTGTGTTACATTATTCATGACCGCTGACTTCTTTTTTTTTTTTTTTTTTTTTTTTACATTTTCTCAAACTTCAACCACGCCCATCAGTGGATTTGAAGCAGATTTTTATGTGACAGAAATAAATTCATTGCAGAATTGTGAAGTGGATAAAGATACAAGTTTTTAACGCTTATTGCAATTAAAATCTCCCACACAGTTACACTGGGAGAGACTTGTTATCCTGAAGAGCGGTTTAGTATAGAACCATATCATCTGTACCGCAACACAAGCAGCATCAACAGACAATATATTGTTTTAATGATTTTAAATGCTGCTGTATGTTCTTTTATATGTATAACATGAATATGATTGTACTATTAGTGGTTACGCTTATTTTGATTTCCCGAATAAGATCTCAAGTTCCCAAACTGGTTACCTCGTGATTCGTGTCCAGATGTCAACTCTGGGGATCGCTGATGGAAACCCGTCCGTTCCCATGACTGAAACAAAATAACACAATATTTTGTTTAATTTCATTAGGCCAACCTCTGCCCCGGGTTCACATAGTTGAAGCCTCTAATTTTCCAAAGATTCTCCTGTATTTAGTTTAAACCATCCTTACATCAACACAGCAGGTTTCATGTACCTGCAGGAGGAAAACACACCCACAACATGCTGATGCCACCGCCTTCTTTTACTTTTAGTGGTGACTTCAGGGTGATTTGCAGTGTACATACACACCCACACCCACACACGCCCGCACACACACAGCGCTTGTTGTGTAGGGTAAAAAGTTAAACTTTGGTCATGTTTGACCTGAATCCCAATCTGTGTGTTTCTTGGTTTTCAGGATGTTAGTTTTCTATTGCCTAACATAACCTCTGACGCCTCCACCAAACAACTATTTTATACCAAGATTAGATTACACCTACTGCGTGCCAGGTTGGTTCTATTCAAGTAAATACTTAATAGGATTTGAAACATTACGTTAAACCATTTAATTTGCATAAATGGGATCAGTTTCAACAATTCTCTGCACAAAAAAAAAAAGATCTTATCTAAAAAGAATAGCCTTTTTTCTCCCATCTGAGTAATCTCTATCACAAATAACAACAGTAAGGATGTTGGAGATATTTATTCAAAGATTCTTTTACTTTCAATCAATTTAATTACATACTTGTCATTAATCACGCCAAGGTCTATTTCCTGATTATTTATTTAACTAAAAAGAAGCGCAAATAGAATAATTCAGAAATGTAACAATAATTCCACTTATACCACCGAAAAAACTAAGAGAGTTCATTTTATGAGTAAGATGTATGATCTAAGCTCAGAGCTTTACTTTGTCTCTCTGAAGAGTTTAAAGAAATTGTTTGGAGCTTATATATAATCTAACAGTGTTTTGAAAGCAAGCGATAGAAAACAGCATTAGGAGAAATTTAAATAATTCCACAACCAGAAATTTACTTTCGCAGAAGAAACACGAAAAATGAGCAAATCTGACCTACTCTGAAGGTTGTTGGTTCTTTAAGTGGGTCACTTCCATATCAAATTGAACATGAACAAAAAAAACAAAAAAAAAAAAAACACTTGAGAAAGTCAATGAGGCATTTGCCAGCAAATTCAGGCTTGGTTTTCACTCCAGTCCTCTCTGCCTGGAGTTTGAGTCTGTTTCAGCACATTCCAGGTCCGAAGACATCAGAACCTCACCAACTAATCAGAACTTTTTGAGAGTCACATAAAGTCATTGAAATCTACAGTATTATTACTTTTGGACCACATTACTTAAACAGAACCAAAAAAGTAAGAAATTATCGTTATAGATTAAATACACCTTGCTGCAGCTGCCTTCTCACTCAAGGTCTCAGAAGATGTAATAAGTGTATTGAATAAAAGACGGGCTCAGATTCAAAGTTGAGCACATTAGTCACTGTCATTGTGTCACTGGTAATTTAAAATGTCTTCCCAAATCTGTATCATAAGCTGATTTATTAAATACCTTGATGTGTAAAGATACGCATTCAGAAAACCTTTTTGAGCATTGATGCAACATTGATGCAAATTTGAGCTTCAGCGACACGATGGGCATGGTATACTAACATCTGAAAAAATGGTCTTCAAGTACATTTTCTTGCGGTATTTGAAGGCAGCGGATAAATTAGTTTGAAAGGTCAGATCTGGGTTTTCAGTGACTTCTGAAGGGAATCGATTGGACTGTTTTTTTAACTACATTTAGTGTCACGAGAAGTATTTGGCTCATCACAGATTTCTGCAGCCTCTTTTTATTTTATCACACTTAAATGTCTCAGATTGTCAACTGAATTTTAAGCTCAGACAAAAATAAGATACAATTGCCCTCTTGTTATATGTACTGTAGCAACACACTGTTTTGTTCAATTTCATTTGCCACACCCACCCATCTATTACCACCTTTAGGATAAAGAAAATCACATAAACAGAAACCTTCTGACATTATAGGGTAGGACAAAAAAGTAGCACACAAATGAGTAATTTCTAAGGATTATTTCCATAAATTAGAAAAAAAATTAAACTGCGTTGGTTTTTCCCTAGGTTGCCAGCCAACCAAAATTACTCCAAGAGAACATCAGTGATTCATCCAGGATATCAGAAATAAACATCTGAAAAGAAACATCTTAAAATGCAGTTTTTCTTTCGCTGTGCTTGTGTCGTTTTTGAACTGCCTTGTTGCTAAAAGAAAGTGCTATATAAATAAAACTTCTTCCTCTAAAGCACTGCATGCCACACTTGTCTGCAGCGTTAATGACAACAACAATAAAGAGTCTGAGTCAAAATGGCTCCCCAAGAACATAGTGAAACTTTCTGGAAGGCGTGCATCCTAAAACCAGCGCGGTATTTCGGAAAAAGAACAAGCTGCTCTATCTTTTCAGTACCTGGACAAACTATTGTAACGGATGAAGCCATGAATTCAGAGAAAACCCTGAAGGAGGCGTCCAGCTGTCGAGTCCTGACCAGGAAAGAAACAGAAATTTGTGACTGTATCGTGACAAAATGTTTTACGCCTTATTTCCTCCCCATATTATTATTGTCTTAATTAATGTATTAACTTTTTCCGATTTCTTCTCTTACAGTTTGTAGGGTTTTTTTTGTTTAATTTAAAAATCAATCATCAGCTTCTTGAACTCAGGTGAGATTATGGTCTAAACGTTGATAAATTATGGCTTGCATACATACCTGTATCAAATTACAGTTGTTTTAAGATAGTAAAAGTTTAGTTTGGGTTTGGTTCTTCTCAGACTAGCCATTAGCTTTAGCCTCCAAGTGGCCTGTAACAGTAAACAATAAATCAGTTAATCACGTGATTAATTAATAGAAACTCAAATCATTTTCATTTGATCAATTTATCGTTTTTCTCTTTTTTCTCTCTCTTTACCAAAAACCGAATGATAAAAGTCTTCAGTCTGATGTTTTGGTCTCAACTGTCCCTTTTTTTTTTTTTAAAGATATTTTGTTCACAGAGACTTCATAATTCATTTTATTTGTTGTTTCTGTTGTTTTCTTTATCTATTTTGGATATTCCAAATGTCTTCCACTTCCAGTGTTTAAATGTTCATTAGAATTTAAAGTGTATTGATCTTTGAGAATGTGTTCCTGCATTATTACTGAAAATGTGCTCTTTTTTTTGCATTATTTTTTTCTCCCACATTTCTATTATCTAAATTAATGTAATATTTTTTTCTATTTTCTTCTGACAGCTTGTAGTTGTTTTTTTGTTTTTTTTAATAAAAAGCAATTCCCAGCCAAGGTGTTGTTTATCTTTTGCGTCACGCTGTTTTAAGTCATTATCACTTAGCTTAGCTTTGTAGTTGTACAGTCTGACCTGTTGCAGAGACCACCGCTGTCTCACCATCTGTCTCAGCTTGAGAAGACTCTGGGTTAAAGGCTTCTTCTTCCTTTTTTGCAGTTTCCAACGTCTGTTGGGGGGGAAAAAAAACAAAGTTTCTCTTTGAATTTGGTCCAAATTTCAACCTGATCCATCTTCTCAGAATTTGTGCTGACAAGGGGAATTAAGCATCTCAACAATGGCAATTTAAAAAAAAAAAGCAAGAGGAGAAAGGAGTGATGTCTTAAGGAGAGATAAGAGACTCTTTACTTCTTCATCGGTAAATCCTTGCTGATTGGCACAGAGGACTCTCTTCCCACCTCTTTATTTATTTTTTTCCACTTTTAATGAGCACATCCTCACTTTCACACACTCCCTGTCTTGATTCCTTTCCTTATGTTTGTGCCTTTCTTTCTCCTCTGACACGCACGCACGCACACACACCCCTAAAGAGCAGAGATTGCCTCATTCTATCATCATTGACCCTATTTTGAGCAAAGCGCTCACAGGCATATACTGCAGAAAAAGCCTAAGTCAGAAAGAGAGCAGCATCTTGTTGCCATCTCAGAGCATCACATTTCATTTGAAACCACCTCCTCGGTTTGGTGTTAATCTAATGGCCCATTACCCCACCTGTCATCATGAGACAGTACGCAGCACAAAAAGAGAAGAAAAAGGAAAGACGACTAGGTGCAAGTCTTTAGCGGCTGAACAGAAAGGATCGTCACGTCACGGCTGTTTATGTGTTTATGCATGCGCATGTGGAGCGTGTCTTAGTGTGTTTTTGCGTGAGCTCACGGAGGCAGGCAGAACAATGCCACTTAAAAAAATCCCCTGCTGCGTTGTGCACGCACCGCACCTTTTCGCATTCTCTCACACACGCAGAGAGCCTCTCCTTAACATCTGTAATCTGGCATGAGATCCATAAGGGTAAATCCCAAAGTGGACGAAGGAAATGTGGCGATAGCTCCTGTTTAACTGATAGTACTGGTTGTTTCTCACACAGGTATTGGCGTGTGTGTGCGTTAGCATTTCTCACTTTTTAAGACCTAGTTTTAAAATACTTCATTGTGAAGACTAAGCCTGGGCCCCATAAAGAGAAGTTCTGTTTTAGGGTTAGGGGTTTTGTTGAGTTTGGATCAGGTTAATGAATGAAAAATGAAAGGAAGTCAATGCAAAGTCCTTGTGAAGATAAAAAAAGGCATAATATGTGTTTGTGAAGGTGTGTGTGCCCATATGTCTACACACAGATGCCTTTTGTGGACCAAACTCAAGGCTTTTGGTTGCCTGGCAACCACACTGAGAAACTTGTAACTACAGTAAAAATTATTTCTTTTTCTCTCTAATGACATCCAAAATAAAAAAAAAACCTGAGCAAACACGCCCCATCCCCGCGTCAGGAGGCTGATCAAAGCTGCGCCGTGGGATTATCGGCCCTGCAACTTCCAGTTTGGTCATCTGTAGGGGTGTGCTTGTGCGCTCGGAACAAAATCCAAAACAATCAAAGCTGTGCAAATGCAAATGCGAACGCACGAATTCATAAAATAAAAAAAGAAAAAAAAAAAAAAGAAAAGGAAAATCGAGATAGTTTCATTAAGCATTCAGGATGCGGAGAATGGATAATTACTGGCTTTTTGGAGCTAAATCTGTGTGGTCACACACAGCAGCCTGTGTGCATGAATCACTGTAAGTGGATTAATCCCTCCAGTGTGCTGCATAACTACTTTTAGACCAACAAAAATAAAAAAAACAATGTCAAAAAAATTACAGTGCCTTGCAAAAAAAGTATTCAAGCCCCTTAAATTTCATTCCATTTTTTTCAACTACAAACTTGATTTTTATTTTTATTTTTTTGGGGTATCAATGCTTTATAGAATCGCTTTATACTATAATTAGGGGAATTATCAGTTTTAAATAATTAGTTTTTAACGGACAACATTTTTTATTGATTTGTTTTGCAAATGAAATCAAGCTGAATCTTGGTCGGAAGTAAGGAGATAAATTAATTCATCCTTTTTTTGATACGAGACGCTGTTCCAACTAACAACAAATCAAGAATTACACCCAGAATGCATTCTGTCATTTTATTCAAAGGTCAAAGAAAAGAATGACCGTTGAGACTCTCAGCAAATCCAAGAGTAAAGAAAGAAGCAGATACATCGCTCTTTAATATCCACCGGTGACGTAGCGTGGGACGTCCCATCAGCTTATGACAGAGAAAACACACTTTTCACTTTTCACGTGCACAGAGCTGTGACCTTGCACAGAAGCGGCTCAGTCAGTTCAGGAACAAAACAACTTCTCAGAAGTCGCCTGTTGATCAGCTTCTGTTTTCCCGGTGAATAAGCCAAAGTTATGTCACCACAGAAAGCACGTGTGAGCAGCAATTTTCAAGTTTCGCCATTGATTCTCTAGGTCGGGACTTTGAATAGACCATTCCAACACATGAGAATGGTTTGATCCGAGCCACGCCCATGTAGCTCTGGCTCTACCTTCAGCGCTGCTGTCCTCCAGAAAGCTGAACCTCTACTTTTTCTTAGTCTCTACCAATTTCTCGTCCAATATTCCCCGTCCTCGTTGTCAAAAACCGTCTGCACAGAGGATGGTCTGTCATGTGCTATGGGTGTGAATACTTTGGCAAGGCACACAGAGTCAAAGCACAAACTAGAAGTAGTTGTATCCCTTGAGAGGCGTCCATAAGAGTTGTGTCAGGAAGAAGAAGCAGGCGATGCTCGTCACGTTAGCAGACTCGGAACAGGTAAAGACTTGCCCACTCATCTGTTCTCGTCACATCCTCGCTCCTATATTTGGAACACAACCGTACAAATTTAGCTCCACTGATGCTTTGACACACCCAAGGCGCTGCAGTTCCCATCTCACATTTGAATAAGTCTGTTTTTCATGAGCAAATCTATTCCGCAATTACACAGCGAATAATTACCCACAGCTGAAAACGAAGGATGAAATCATTATTCCCCGTCAGATTATTAATCACTACTCTAGACCTGATCTGGCTCCTCAGCTGTGAAATTATAGTTCTACTTTAGCAAACAACAATAATGAACTGTACTTAGCTGAACAGGGTGAGATTTGAAGGAGTGAAAGGGCGAGGGAAAAGAAGGAGGGATTTACAAGGAGACGGGGACAGACGGAGTGAAGACGAGGAAGAAGAGAGGGAGGAAGAAACGGGGAGAGAACACAGGGTAAATGAGTTTGCAATGCAGCGTGCTGGAATCCGGAGCAATAATTACAGCTCTGCTTCTTCCATTGTGCATCTCTGGAAGCCAAATCCAGCCACAGCCAATTTCAATTCATCTTTATTGAAGCCATTGTCCGCATCCTTGCCAGCGTTGAAAAGAGGAGAGAGAAACACAGATATGGACAGAGATGGGAAATGGGACAGAGGCTTTTAAGAGGTACAGAAGGCAGAGGGATAATGATCACTGGGGTTCTTGTTCTTCAGATTTCACCCTAATGTCTCCCCACCTGCAGCAAGGTAGAAAGTCAACTCAGATTTAGTTTTTTTTTTTCCTTTAAAATTTTTTTTTTTGTTTTCGTTTTTGCAGCAATCATCTTTCTCTCACAGTCTCAATTTTTGATGAGGGCAAGCGGTTCATAGCCATGGGGGAGTTAGGCTTTCTTTAAGGCACAAGCACTCTGGAAAAAAAAAATATATATATATATACTGTATATATATATATATATATATATATTAGTTGAATTCTCAACATTTTTTTAATCACTTATTTGCTATAGTGAAACAGAAGTTGTGTGTAAGGTGCGTGAGGAAATATTGCTATGCACTTTGACTCTTAGATTGGTATCTGGATGGACTGTTTCACTATTTTCAAATAATTCAAAAACTCAATTTGATCGTTCTTCAGTACAAACGAAAGTCTTTAAAAGCAGCTTGAAAAATATTTATCACATTATAAACATGTTAAAACGTGTGTCACGTTCTTTTAGGATTATCCTAAAGTGTGAAAACGGACTCAACTGTTGCATCTGGATGAACTGTAAACATATATACACACGCATACACACGCACACACACAACATAAGTCAGCATTTATGTGCATTTTTCACAATCTTCAAAGGTAGTTCCTTAGGGCACCATCCACTTAAAGTCTGGTGCTGGTCTTAGAGGAACTGGTTTAGAGGGTTTTTTTTTTACTTCAGCCTCCAAAGCAAAAACATAAAAACCCACTGCTCTGCTTAGCATCATGATTTATTGATTAAGAGCCCTCTGCACCTTCATACAGAGTTAATCAGTCTTGAAAATTGTGAGCCAGTGTGGTGTACGGCCTTAAAATAATAATAAAAAAAAATTACTTAAATACTGGGTCATAAACTTTGAGGGAATCAAAGCTGAACTTGCTTGTCTTTTTTTATATCCGTTTTTGAGTTACATTTCCTAATCATTATGTACATTATATCTGTACGGTCGCTATGGCATCTATCTATGGTAGGATTTGGTGTCGTGTTGCAGGTTTAGGGAGACTTGACCTGTTGCTGCATCTGCAATGCTGGCACCAAGTTTTTGGCATAAAGAGTCAAATGAGCTGCTGTGACAAACTGCAAAAGCAGATGAAAGCTGAAATATACCGTACACGCAAATTGAAATGAAACAACCTATTTAGAGTGGAGCGATAATAACAACTGCAATGATTTCTAAATAAAAAAGAGGAATTTTTTATTTAGAAATAAAATCATCGACAATCTTCTGGCATAATTTTTGTTTAACTTTTGGTTTAATTGGTAGCGCTGAAGTAAATGTGCCGCTTTCCAAGGACAAGGCTAGGATTTTACAACATCCACAAAATGTCTAGCATGCTTGAGGCTTTGCCATCCTATAAAGTCGATGTTAACTCGCCCTGCCTGGTCTAAAACCATTTCTGATGTGTGTTTGGCATCACGGTCCTGTTGGGACACCCAGTTATGCCCCAGATTTCAGCAGCATCAACAAAATTGCCCTCCTCAGATGAAAGGCAATTGGTCCGAAGATGTTCAGAAACAACAGCGGTCAGAGGAGCTCAAGCCATTCGTAAAACCGCTGGAACACAATTCTCACTGTGAAGTGAGTTTAACATCAACAGAGAGGGTGTTGCCTGAAAATAAAGCGCCTTTTATACAATTGACTCTCTAAGGCTGGACTGAAATTTGTTCCTACCTACAGGGACAATCCAAATTCCCCCTGGAGAAAAACTTTAAAGTCAGAAGAGAAGAAAACTGAACTTTCTGACCATAACGACTAGAAGTATATTTAGAGGAGTCAAGCGGAGACTAAACATAACTGTAAAGTACGGAGGTGGCAGCTTCATGCTGTGGTGGGGGATTCATCCTGAAAGAGCCAGCAATGTTTCTACAATGTTGCCTTAAATCAAAAGCTGGATTTGAAGGTTTTACTTTTCAGAGTTTGACATATAAATACTGAAGGTAACATAGTTACTTGATTGTGCTATAAATTGGCGCTATGTGCCTGGAAATTATATAATACTGTCCCTTTAAATGTACTCCATCAATAATCAGTCAATAATCAATCTAAGAAGAGCGGTCAAACATCTAGCCAGTAGTAGGTCAGATTTGCAGAGAGATATTTGTCTAAACCTACTGTCAGAGGGGTGTATGTATATACAGACCACTTCAAATGACCAGTTCTCTGATTTTACTTCTCATATTTCTATGTTTGAGTAAAATGAACATTGTTCTTTTATTCTATGAACAACATGTCTCAGAAATTACAAGCACAAGTTCAGTATTTATTTACAGAAAATGAGAAATGGTCAAAATAACGAAAAAGATGCAGAGCTTTCAGACCTCAAATGATGCAAAGAAAACAAGTTCATATTCATTTAGAAACAACAGTTTTAACTCAGGAAGAGTTCAGAAATCAATATTTGGTGGAATAACCAGGAGGTTTCCAATGCGGTTCAGTGCAGTGGGCTCTTCATTTCTGTCCAGAGCTGCATGTGTGGTTGTATTTAAAATGTTTCATTTGTAAAGTTTGGATAAAATCCTCTGTGAGTTCAAACATATGCGCTACATTCTTGTTTTAAAAAATCATTAGAGAGGTAATTGAATTTAAAGACAAAAATGTTGAGATAAATAATTAAAAGCCCCAAGATTGTTATGACATTCATGCTGGTGATGAATATGCAAATTTCCAAACAGATCTGCAGGTGGGAATTTGCAGATGTCGGAAAGGAGCCACAAAGTGAGCAAAATTAGTAATGAAAATGTGTTAAAGGTGAACAAAGAAATGTAAGCTGCTACAAAGTGAGCAAATAATCACACACCTTTGAAAAGATGATCCATAAAAGACATCTCCATAAAAAAAGCAAAGCATTGTCAAAAAGATTGAAAATGACTTCAAGCATTGTTCTCAAGTGGCTGCAAAGAAAAAAAACGTCTCATAAACAAAACAAATGAAACAGAAAATGATTGTGATGAGACACTAAGCAGCTACGATTAGATGCACACCAACCACCTACACTTAACTACAAACAGACACAAAATTACCAGGAAAATTATGCGAATGACAATAGAAAGATACAAACAACAGCAGACTCAGACACATCTTTCTGAAAGAGATAACAAATAAATGCAGAAATTAGGTTTTAAATGGAATGAACAGCAAAAAAACAAAAGGTCAAAGGGTAACTATCATATTACAGTATCTTGCAAACGTGATACACTCCTTGAAATCTTCCACATTTACAGATTTACAGCTGCAACCTTTGATATATTTAATTAGGATTTTATACGATTGACCAACAAAAACCGAGACAACATTTTGCAAATATAAAAATGCAAAAAGAGCTAAAAAAAATAAATAACTGAAACTGCACAACTGACATAGGAACCATTAAGATCTCACTTTTCACCCAGAGTTGTCCCGGATCAAATCTATAGCTGCAATTAAAATCGAGCCACAATATGACCTCCGGATCAATTTCTGGATTAATTTCCACCCATATAGACACCATCATGTAAATGTCGGGCTCAGCACCAGCTCTACACATCTTTTCTTTTTTCTCCATTCTTTGCTACAAAATAACTCAAGCTCATTGAGATTGGATGGACCGCCTCTGGGCGTCAACATCCATTTTCAATTTTTATGATTCTCAGTTGGATTTGTCCCCAAAGTATAGAATAGAATAGAATAGAATAGTGTAGTGAAAGTTGAAGCATGCAGATTCAGAAACGGACAAAAACAAAAAAATTGAAAATAACAAACTTTATAACGGGGCCAAAAGCACGGCATATAAAAAATGCTGCACAGTTATTGAAAATAGTATATTCCAATATATATACATTCAAATAAATGTGCCACTAAGTAGAGTCCATCTGTCCGTTCTATATCTTCGGCTTAATCTGTGGTCGGGTCGTGAGGCAGACCAAAGGACCTCTACCTCTTTAAAGGGGCGGTATCATGTAAAACTGACTATTTTTGAGCTTTACACCATGTTATAATGTTATAGCTTCATCAAAAACACACCCGGAGTGTTGCCTTGATTCTTTCATGTCTGTTTGGGACATCCCTTCATCTCCCCTGGCAACCATTCAACTGTGCAAAACACGTGGAGGAACCAAGTGCCGCCTTTGATAGTGCAGCTCCCCATCGGAGCCGGAGTTTCCAAACTTATGAGCTCCTTCAGACTAGCTAGCAACAATTAGCAAACACCTGGTAGAGCTGCGCATCTGCTGAGCTCATCATACCAGCTACTTGTCAAACACGTTGTCATAGGGTTAATAAGAGCAGGACATTCTTAAAGTGACGTAGGCCCAATTTCAAGGCGTTAAATTACAGTCAAATTTCTTTAATCATATTTTATATATATATGGTATTTTTATAACAACTGAATGTAACATAGCTACTTGATTGTGCTACAAAACAGCACTATGTGCGTGGAGGACACATGATGCCCCTTTAACAGGTAGGGTCTGCTCTAAGCCTGACTACAGCATTGGTGTTGTGGCTTCAGTCCATTTTACAGCAGATCACAGGATCTCACTGTCAGTCCCCAGGATGTCAGCGTGGCGGGTCTGTGCTTGCAGACACGTGAATCAAGTGATTCTCAAGTCAATATCAAGTCTTTTTCAGCCTGTGACAGATTTCCTCTCAGCATTGCTCTGCATTTTGCCACATCCACAGGCATTCCCACAGCATGAGGCTGCCACAGCCTTGCCTTGATCACCAGGTGCCAAAAAACAGAAAAGACAAAAAAAACCTAATTGGAACTTGCGGCTTTCATGTGACAAAACGCGGAAAAGTTCTCTGCGCTACGACACGCTTGCGAGGCGTCGTATTCAGAACGTGGAGAACACAGATGGAAAGTTGAAACGGAGGAGACAGAAAACATCTCTAACAGGATTACAAAGGAACAAGCAAACTGAAAAAAAAGCGCTGCCGTGTGATTTGCTGTCATCGTAATCTTAACAAACCGTTTCTTTCCTCGCGACAGAGTGAGATACAGCAGGATGCATGTACTGATTATGGATCTGTAGTTGCATATAATACATGTACCTGTCTGCAATTCTCTCTCTGTACATGTTGTTCCTCCTGCTGTAGTCCATAATAATGGTGGGCTTGCTGGGATCCCTGACAACTTATGCATTCAGAAGCAATAACATTGGAGGATGGGGGCTGGGTGGGGCGGTGTGTAGTATTTTATAGCATCCCCTATCTGTCGGCGCTGAAGCTCTTGCAACATTGCTGTTCTCATTTTCATACATATTGCCTCCTCTGTCTTTCCTGGTTGCACCTCGACGAAGATCCTTCACAGGGAAAAAGTGTTTTCTTTAGGAAGTACCTCACTGTAGTCAACACAGCTAAAATGCCCTTTTGAAGGGATCCTTTTTTTATTCCAAAAAAGGAAGAATGTTTCCTGGTCTTTTTAAAAAATACACACACACACACACCCAAACACCCCCCCCCCCCCCACACACACACACACACACCTCAAAAGGAACCAGAGCAGTCAACCTACAAGGATGCCAGCCGAGGGAATTGGCCGCAGCGACCAGAGCTCAGGCTAATTTTTTATTTTTTTTCCTGGCTTTAATATAGAGCGCAGATGCAGAAAGTGAGAGCATGACTTGTTCTAAGAAAAGATTATGCGCTGGATGTGTACGTATATATAATTCATCAATGTGGGTTTTGGAAAAAATGTCATTAACTCCAAGCTCGTGCAAAAAAAAATAAAAATAAATAAAAAATACTGCTACTTGCAGCGCCTTGTAAAAACATGGAGGTCCTCTAAACTTTCCCCTTTCTTCTCACATTAAAGTCACAAACTGTAACACTTCAGCCATAAACCAACATGAAATGTGAAACAGAAGGAACAGTTTTCAGATTTTTTTCCACAAACAAGTATCTGAAAAATCCATCTCCAAGGCATGATGCTGCCAACGCCGTGTTTGGTGTTTCCAGGCTGGTTTCTGACCACATTTATTTTGCTATGTAGAAGAAAAATCGTATCTTATCTTATCTTATCAGAACAGCTTTACTCACAGTGAGAATTACTTACTTCTTATTGAACTCGATGGCAATTTGCTGCACTACATTTTATTTTGTGGGTATCGGAGTAAAAAAAAAAAAAAAAACGAGTTCACTGTTATCTTTTGTTGGTCAGTCGGATAAAATTTGCATAAAATGCACTGAAATTTGCGGCGTTTTAATTGCAGGGGACTGAAAGGGATTGTCATCATCTCACAATAAAAGGGTAATAAAGGGTTCTGGGAGCTATTAACGACCGTGCTGTCATTTTAAGTCATGCAGAGCGTTTCTAAATAAATGTCTTGTGCTTCGGAAAGCCAGAACTCTGAAAGCAAAAACTGTCACTTGAAACGGTCTCACTGTGAAGACGAAAAAAACAACACCGGAAAGGTTACTGACCCTATTTCTTAGTGTAATCCACTGGAAAGCCTCGATGTTAAGCATCAAACTAGACGCTGAGTGGGGATGATTGTGGAGGATTATGAGGCGCTATCAGATAACCGCACGAGATGACAACATCTTAAGCGTCCACTCTGACCCCCTCAGGCCAGGAATGCTGCTTTAGAGAGCAGCTCTGCCCACGCGGTCAGCAGAGGCCGACGGGTTCTTGACCGGTGCGAATGTGACTGTTAAAGGCGGCTGATGAGAGACGGAGATCTTTATCTCCGACTGCTTTACCTGCCCGTCTGTTGGCTTTTGGTGGAGCGCTCGCCGTTCCACTGGCTCCGCAGGAAACAACATATGGTGGGTGGAAGTGTTTTCCAGTAAGAACTGCACCTCGCAGTCCTCCTGACACGTTGGCACTTTCCGGGGTGTTTATTGCGACACAGCAGTTTGTCCCTTGAAGCGAAAACAAAGGAAAGGTATTGCACTAGGGGGAGTGCGCTAAAATTAGACTGAAGGAAAAACTGCGGAAGACGGAGTTCAGAGAGAGTCTCAGAGCCAGGTCCAAATTGAACCACAAACGGAGACAATATGGACGCATGAGAGGAGAATGTGACTTCTGTACTTGAGCCCTCGTTGCTGCGTCCTTCCTTGCGTGTTGCCTTTGTTTTAATGGGTTTTGTGCGTGTTTAAATACCCACCCTACAACACAGTTCGTTACCTGCGCTGCACCAAAGCGGAGGCAGGCTCAGTTAGCAGCTGGCAGCTGAATGTAGTGGAGCCTTTCGAAGCAAATATTTCCCCCAGGACTCGACGGAGGCAGGAAACAGTTTATGGAGACTCATATAACAACTTAAAAGGGGGGATGATATGTCGCTGCTCTGTTCTCCACTTGTTTTCACTGACCCCGGGCAACCTCAAGGAAAAAAAAATACAAAACGCTTTGTTGTTTCTGTAAGGCTGATAAAAAGGTTTAATGTTAAAGGAGAAGCCTTAAGAGTTGCTGTAAATCCAATATACAGTGAGTGTACACTCATTCTCTTTAAATGTAGCTTATATTATTCATGGTCATAATTACTGAAGAGATTAAGCAATACTTTCCAAAACCCTTGGGTTTGCTAAACTGCATCTGAATGCTTCTAGTTCTTTTTATGTGTTTTGTCAGTTTTGGCTACCAATAGCAAACGTGGGAAAGATTTGGCATAGATTTGTATTTCGCCTCCTTTTACTCCAATACAGCAGAAAAAAAATCTGGTGCAACCAATGTTCATGTCTGCTATGCTCCATTTGGATATTTCTTTATATTAGGATATATAGACAGATCTAAAGGTAACTCAAATTACAAGAGAATAATACCTGCCAAAATGAACAGATGAATCACGGGAAAATTAAATATGTTTAAAAGTAGGTTTAAATGTCAGTCAAAAAAATCTTCATGCTGCAGTTTGAGGGGTTAAAAATAACCACACACTATAATAATAGGGACTTTCATTTTTCCACAAAGATGCTTTTTGGCTAAACTGTTCCCACCTTTGCAGCTGCAACCTCAGTGTGTTTTATTGGGATGTGATGCGACAGAGAGCAAAACTGTGATTTTGAACAGAAAGGATGGAAGATTTAACATTTCCATTTGCAAACTAAAAACGTGGCATGCTTTTTTTCCCCATATTGCCACTTTACTGCGATTCCTATAAACACCATAAAATCAAGCCTGCTCCTGGCAGTATCTAATTAATAATTTAATCCCAGCATAAATACGGCAGCCCTGTGATTGGCTCAGAGGTTTGCTGGAAAAGGTCATGACGACTAAGGAGCAGCGCACAGATCCTCAGCTTACAATCTGTTGACAGGACAACTATTAGTTGTGCACACCACAAATCTGACCTTTATGGAAGAGTGGCAAAAGGAGAAGCAGTGTAAAAAAATAAAATAAAAAAAAGAAGCCTCTATGGGTTTTGTTTTCAGTTTGCAACGAGCTATGTAGTGAATGTAGCAAACATGTGTCAGAGTGTGCGCCGGTCAGATTTTACCTTTAGCTCTACATGCAAAAAAAAAAAAAAAAAAAAAGGTGTGAAGGAAGCTAACAATGCACATCCTACTGAAAATGCCAACCCTAGAATGAAACAAGGTGTGGGCAGCAGGCATTTCTTCTGCTGGAAAAGTGAAGTTTGTCAGGATGGAGAGAGCAGTATGGAACAGTGATTGGAGCTGAACGCGCAGCAGTCCTGGGAAGAAAACATGTCGAAATGTGCAAAAGACTTGATGATGGTGCAAGCTGTTCAGCTGCCGCCAGGAGATCGATGCTGAGCCGCATCGCAAAGTCAGATTGCATTCATGTGTTGGTTAGTGCCGAGTCTTTAAACTGGCTGATTTTGATTCATTAATTACATAAATTTTAACGCGTTAAAAATGTTAACCCAATGAAACACATCCGGTGTTTACATTTAAGGGTTCAGATGGGAACCTTTGCACCTACACGTTTCTAATAGGACCATAAATCTGACGTACAAGCGCCATCCTCTGACAACAGCAATGGAAGACAAAGCCACAAAAAAGCTCCGTTGAGATGGAAAGTTTGGCTTCTGAAAATGATCTGATGGGACGCTGGAAAAGATTACTGTCGTGTGGAAGTTATCCAGAAAGGAGTTAGCTTGTCGAGCCTAAAGTAGCGTCTCAATGCAAAATACGTTGCAGCAACGATAGCCGTCACCAACGCCAACGTCGGTATCCACAGTCCACATTTCTGGAGAAGGATTTTCTTCAAAGATGTTCCATAAACGATCAGGGCTCCCTGATAAAATAACAAATATCTTTGTTGTTGATTTCTCATGTCTATTCAGTAACTGAGCACTAAAAAGAGTTTTTGATTTTAGCACGTTGCTTACGATGTTTTTTGATTACAGTAGTTGATTAAAATTTTGGTTATAGAAGTCTTAGTAAGATTGCTTTCCTGTGCCATTGACACTATTCTCAGTCTCCATTCAGTCTAACTGAGCTTGGGCTACTGAAAAAGCCGTTGACGAAGTTGATGGAACCATTTGCCAGAACATTTTTAGTTGTGACTGCTGTGAAAAGTGGCTCCAAATATCGAATCAAGGGGTTGAATACAAATGCACGTCACACCTTTTAATTTCTTTGAATAAAAAAAATAATATTAAGAGCTAATTTTCCCTCACACATCACACATAATACTCGAATAAAAAAACAATGAGTTTTGTGGTCATCCAGTGATGAAACAAACAAATTAAAAAAATACAAAAATCAACAAGCTTGTGTAGTTTTGAGAAGCACTCTATAAAGTTGTGATACTGATTTGCTGTCAACCAATTATGTCTCTCAAAAACAATACTACCAATTTTACTCTCATTCTTTAAAGGTAATATATTTCTTTGTACAAACCAAAAGCCAACTCCGTTTTTTTCTCTCTCTAAAGATGTAATTATCCTCAGTGGGTAGAGGTTTTTTTCCCCAAGCGTAATTGTTTTTAAAAGTAAGTCCTGGGAACAAAAGCAGAAAACATGCATGCGACAGATTGCAGACCTGCGCGGTTTAAAAATCAATTCATTACCGCTGTTATTTTATTTCTTTGCCTGAAAATTGCAATTAGAATATAAAACAAAAGCTGAAACTGAAGGTTGCAAAGCGGGACTCCTTCATGTCAAGCAAGGAGAGGCTGATTGGCATCGTGGCGAATTATGATACAAATCAGAAATAGTACAAAGCAGAATGTAGGCAAGCAAAAAATAAAATAAAAAGATATAAATATGTATGGCCCCTGAAGATTTGCTGTTGAAATCAGCCTTATTTTTAGTTTAAAAAAAAAAAAAAAAAAAGCATTTTCCAAAATGGTGGCGACTAGCAGGGATTGCTCTCCACACGGTCATTAGCTGGGCCGGGCAGTGATGTTGCGCAATCAGCCCTTGCAGCCAGTTTGGCCTCCAATTTGTCTCGAAGGTGTTTGATGGGGTTGAGGTCAGCGCTCCGCAGGGACTTTCATTTCTTCCGCAGCAAACCGGGGAGAACCATTTTCTTTTTAATGGAGCTTGACTTTGCCCATGGGGGCCTCGTCATAGAGGAAGGGACTTTGTAAATCTGCGACGCAGCGTTGTCTGGAGCGTGACTCTTCCAGGTAGTGGAAATGGACACGACAGATCGCCAGAAACTGGGAAAAGTGTCACACATTCACTGCTGTTTATTTTAGTGTGTGTGACAGTATATATCTTTTAAGCTTGTTGTGGGACAGAAAACACTTTAACACTAAACACAACAAAATGCAAATCTGTACCGTTTGACCCAATATCTGTACCGTTTGGGTCATGGGTTGGGATGACCCAAACCTACTTTGGTAGGTTTGGGTCATCCCAACCCAAACCTACTTTGGGTTGGGATGACTAGAACATTTTATTTTGCTTTATCTGAATATGAATTGCAATTCCCGTTTTCAGGTACTTATTTGCAGTATCTGCAAATTAGTACATTATTTACAAGTACTTATTTTATAAAAAGCATCTATACCCGTCGCTTGTATAGATGTCTACTTGACAGATTTCTCCACTTCATCACAGAAAATCCCGGCGAAGTTCTGGGTGGCAAGGTGACAAAATGTGAAAAAGGAACCAAAGGGTTTAAAAGCACTTTGGAAAGACATTGTTACTGATTACAGCTAAAAATACAACAGAGACAGCGCTGCACGACAATCTTCTCTTTTCTGCCTTTTCTTGGCGAGCACGCCCACAGCTCTTTGCCACCATTTGCTTTCCTTAGAGACCCCGGTGGTGAAGGATGTTGCCTGCAAGAGGTAGAAAGTGGCGTTATAATTTAAAATCTCATTACGACGCAGAAATAGAAAGAAATTTACAGTCACGCCGCATACATCATTACACGCGCTTATCTCCTCCTCATCCAATGCCAGTACAGTGCATCTCTGTGCTTTCACATAGCAATGCAGCGCAAGCGGAAGGGAGCGCCACGGAGTGTGCGGCGGAGATAAAAATGGGACTTCTAAAAACATTTCACCCTCTGTTAGTTTTCGCTCCTCTCTCCAAGCTTCCCACGTTCTCCACAACATTGCTTCCCTTTCAAATCATTTAGAGTTGACAAACGCACAAAAAAAAAAAAAAAAAAAAAAATGCTCCTCCCAGCAGCTGCACAGATTGAAAATAAAAACATAACAGAGAACTTTTTGAATCCGCACACACAATCCCTCCAATACACACTCGAGGGAGTGAAAAAAAATTGAAGCCTTTTATTTATTTGTACATTTTTTTCCCCCTAAATTGCCATGTCTAATTGTATGCGTCATCCCAGACGGAGTGCAGCAGGTAGAAACAGCAGCGCGGACGTGAGGAGGATCCGTGGAGCCGCGTGGCGCCGAGGGAGAGAGGATGATATTCTTCAAAGAACTGGAAACAGATCCGAAGCCACGAAATTACAGAGCACAATGCCTGCTTCTGTTCGGCCCTTTTGATCTACAAAATTGACCTTGCATTCGTTTTTTTTTTTTTCTTCTTCTTTTTTTTTGACTACAAAGAGCTATTTATGAGTTGGCAGCTATTGAAGCTGAAAAATGTCCCGCGGTTCTCAGACAATCAGCCCCGCGGCGCTCTGACCACGAGCAGAGCAACAAGATGGACTCGTCTGGCTGCGCCGCTGCCACTCAGCTGTCAGGCCGCTCAGCAATCAGTGAACTTGCAAACATCAGGACGCTTTTTGTCGACCGGCCTCTGAACACAAGAGTGCAACAAAGCCGACTTGCGCTGCACAAGGAAGCAGGCGACCAAAAACTAAGGGAAAGTGTTAGCCAAACGGGAAAGGTTGAGAAATGTCTTTGACCACACACAGTCGAAACCAGATTTTTATTTCACATTTTAATAAAGCTGCTCCCAATGTGGCCTCCTCGATCAGTGCATGCTGGAGCATAATTTAACTTAACAGATCCAAACTTAATTTGGGAAATTTTACCATCAGTTACAAAAAAAAAAAAAGGAAGGCAAAAGAAAACAGGGAATTAAAACAAAGTCTTAAAAAGCCATTTAATTCCTCGTCCCACTCGCTTTGTGTGTTGTAAAAGCTGTAATTACATTTTCAGCGCGAAACCTGACAGCGCATTCATATTTGTTATTTTCAACCTGGCAAATTGCTTCACTGCACTGTCTGCAAATAACAAACGTCGTCGATGAGTCTAAAATGAGAGGCTCACAAATTGCGACGCTTTTCTGCCACAAACACGGACGTGACTTAAAATGGGGGAAATTCGCGCGATGGTGTTGTAGGAGTTTCACAGGCAACACATTTGTGAACTTACACAAAATAAATGGCGTCACTGCAAACAGCTATATGAGTTAACGAAGAAAAGATAAGTGACATTTGTCCCCTTATGAACTTTCACAGCTTTTAAAAGCTTCATGTCCAAGTTTTGATTCGGTAACGGCAGTCAATTATTTTTTTTTTTACATGATTTGTCTTTCTTTGTTGAGTTTCGTTTCTCTGCAGCAACGTAAAAATCATGAGACAAACCTGTAGATTGGACTTCCTGAGAGGCTTTGAATACGGTCAGGGTCAGAGGTGAGGGGTTCAGTTTTCAACTCCTGCATAATGTTGATGTTTTCATCCACAGCTTAATAAGTATAACATATATTGCTGTCAATAAAAGCCCAAATACCGACTGCATCACCTTCATGCTTAACTGTTTTGGAGATAATGTTTACTTGAACATCCTTTAAGTTTTCTTAAACATCCCAACTTTCCTGGAGTTGTTTTGATGTTGAGTGAAGGTTGACCAGTCCTGGTCTTTATTGGCCCAGAGAGCAAAGACGTTGAACACCAGGCTGACTCAGTAAGTCGATTGGATCAACCTCACACGACCTTTCAGCTATATTTACATGCCAGCAGACGTTGCTGTGTCAACTTATTCTCACTTCTTTTCCATTCTGAATCGGATTTGCGAGTTATTTAAACAGAAAACGATGTCTGTTAAACGAAGGTTTGCTCGTAGGGAGTTGGGTTTCGTTTCTGTCCAAATATGAATCGAGTAAAGTCTTTTTTGTTTTTCCAAGTTTTTTGACAGTCAGACTCATTCTGCTGTCATCCGAGTGTCACTTGTTGTCAGTCAGAGGATTTGATCTGCTATTCTCAACCAACAAGCTTGTCTATAAGACACATTTTTAGTTTGATCATTTACAGCAATGGTTTTGTGCATCGGAGCAGTCGTTTTCATCCCTGACCCCCAGGGTCCACCACAGTTTTAGATGTTTTTCTGCTCCAGCATTCTTGAATCAGATGATTGCATTACCCCCCTCAGCGTGCAGTGAAGCTTGTTAATCACCTATGATTTCAAGTCAGGTGTACGAAGGCAGGAAAACACCTAAAACGTGCAGGACAGCGACCCTGAAGACCGGGATAGAAAACCTCTGCATTACAGGGAGTCATTTTTATGATTCTTCACTGGATTAAAACGAAATACTTTAATTTCTCCTACAGTGGGGACATTTCCACTGTGATTGTTAGTGACAGGTGGCTGATTGTAGGATCCTGATGGCATTGACAAGACTTGAATGGCAGTGGGGTTTTTTTGTTTTTAATAAGATTGAAATTTGTCCTCACTTTCCTCCGAATAATGGTTTTGAAAAGGTACAAAGCCTGCCCACCAGAAATATGTCTAAGAACTTGGTAAAACTTTTCTGTGAGCTAAACCTCACCAAATCAATATCTCTGCCGTGTTCCCGCTCTACAGTTCACTAAAAGAAAAATGTCGGGGGAAACTAAGAATAAACTTTTGATTGGAGAACTAGGAATTTGTAATTGTATATGCTTCATATTTAATCTATTATTTAGATTTATTTTTTCACATGTCCATGTTTTTGTCATGTTCCGTGTTTTTCTGTGTGTTTATTTTGAGTTTCCTGTGTCTCTGGGTCTCCGTGTTGTCCTGTCTTCCCCTTGATTGCTCCCAGGTGTTTCTCGTTCCCTGATTGCCTCCTGTGTATTTAGTCTCACCTGTGTGTCTGTTCTTTGTCGGGTTCTCGTCTAATGTGTTCTGAGTCCTTCGTGTTGTCTGTTGGTTTAATGGTTGCTACCGGCGTCGAGCCCTGGCTTCTGCTCGGCCGTGCTGCCCGTTGCTTGGACTGTGTTGTGTACATTAAAACCTCCATTACTCATCTTACCTGGGTCTGCTGCGTCTGCCTCACCACCCCTACACCACCACCTCATGACAGTTTTAGATCATCAACCTGAATGATTAATCCATTTATAAAGGGGATTACCCCCAGCCCCCCAAATCATCCTGTCCGCATGTGAAAAAGTAATATTACCTCCTTTGTTAAATCATAAATTGACTATGATTAATCACATTTTCTTCAATTTCACTAGCCACACCTCTGTCTAATTACTGTCAGGCATGTAGAGGAAGGCAATCACCTTGAAAGCATGTCTGACAACAGGAAGGAGACTAATAGGTTTTACAAAGCAACGCATTGTGCATCGATCTACAAGACATACTCAAGTACAGATGAGAAACAAAGTCGCTGATGTCCATCAGTCAGGAAAGACGTTTGTAAGTCATATAATCTTCCTCACAGTGTCCAGTCTACCAAAAATAACAACAGGACTTCAAGAACTCATCTGGAAAGGTTCAGAACATCTAAACCTCTGCAAACTTTACTTCCTTCAATTAAGGTCCGTGTCCGTGACTTAGGAGTAAGAAAGAGAACGGGCACGAATTATATCCATGAGGGAATAACTGAGCGTTGAATCATGAATACAAGGGTCATCGGTATCTTCATCATCCCAGAGACTTTTTGAGAAGACAGGGAAGAGAAGCCAGGATCTGATTTATATCCGATGGGGATGTGTGTTCATGTTAGAAAACCTTTCATTTAAAACAATTCTGCAAAGAAGCGTTGACCAAAATTCTTCCACAGTGAACATTTAGTTACTTCACTCAACCCAGAGCAGGAATTAGGACAAACTTGGAGTCCGGAGGAACTGGGTTTATCTAGAGCAGGGGTGGGCAATCCTGGTCCTCGAGGGCCGGTGTCCTGCAACTCTTAGATGTCTCCCTGGTCCAACACACCTGAATCCAACAGCTGAATCACCTCCTAAGTGCAGTCAAGTTCTCCAGAGTCCTGCTAACGACCTCATTATTTGACTCAGGTGTGTTGAAGTAGAGATGCATCTAAAAGTTGCAGGACACCGGCCCTCGAGGACCAGGAGTGCCCACCCCTGATCTAGAGAAACTACTCATTACCTTTTCCTTTACACCTTCAAACAACGTTTAGCACCTTTTTAAAGAATCAAACATGGAGGACCAACATTTAGTTTTATCAGATCAAGAATCCAGAGGAACCTCTGCTACTTAATAAATTATTTTTATTCTTATTAAACATGGGAAACCAATATGTAGTTCTATACTTTTACCTTTTTGCTTTTCTTTTATTTTGTTGGCATTTCCTCTGATTCTTGTAAAGCACTTTGAATTGCCTTGTTGCTGAAAATGTGCTATATGAATAAAATTATTGCCTTACTTACCTCACAGTGATGCAAAAGACTCAATGTTGTCACTGGCAGCAGCTGTTGGTACAAAGGCTCGGCTTTAAGCCGTGAATACATTTTCACATTCAAAATACTTTTTGTATTCACTCAATTTATCTCCAATATTATTATTATTATTATTTTGAAGTATGACCAAAAAAAATAAAAAGGTAAAGTAGAGGAAATCAATTTTCAGGTCGGCGCTGTTTTTGTACCATCATGGAGCAGATTTCCAGTTAAAGCAACAACGTGACGAATGTGTTACTCAGATAATCACAGTTCTCATCCAGAAGATGAAGTGCCCATTCATTTTATTACTTTTTGTGAAGTGCCATCAAAAGCCTAGCAGAGGCTTTATTTGCATTAAACACAGCTGTTACACAAAGAGCAAGCAGGTTTACTGAACTGACATTTATAGTCTAGTGTCTATGGACACAATCGCTTGTTACGACGAAACCAGTGGGCAGATGCTGCGTCCTGAATCAAACATAGATTAACAGACAATTCAAAAAAAATCCCATACATGAAGCTACAGTTAAAATGTCTAACCAAAATGTTTGAGAACTAAAAGTTATTCCTGCTCATCAGATGTTGTACAAAAAGAAAACCCAATTAAAGCAACCTCAAGAGTACTTTTTCCATTTCGTCATTGAGGACAAACCAATCCCAGCTGAGAATAACTGACCTGTTTTCAGTTTGAGAGAAATATTTCCTGGAGGATGATGACAAAAAAGGCATTGTCAAAGGACAATTTGATGAGCACAAACTGACCAAATATGGAGATTAGGATTTATTCAGAAATCTAAAATAGAGTCTGGCTGATTTCAAGTCAGCAATATTGCAAAGCTCTGACTTGCTGATACATTAACTCATTTAGATTTCAGTCACTAAATGCGTTATTTCTTCTGCTTTATAGGGAAATTAACAGTTTAACTGTCTTAAGAACAGTAGCAGTAAAACAGTGACTTCTCCCCAAAAAAAAAATTTCATCACTGCATCACTGAAAGTCCTCTAGAATATCTGGCAGACATAAAATTACAAATAATTACAACATATTAGATACATATACAATAAACTAAAAACAACTTCATATTTGTTCCTTTCACAAAACAGATTACAGTTTTCTAACTTTTTATTAGTGGTTCTCTTGATTTGCACATGGGAATATGCAAAGTGCTCCTCGATAAAATACATTTTCTTAAAGATAATCTAAAACTTATAAAAAACACCTGTGACCAACTTTAAAGCTTAAAGGAAATAACTCCCTGGTTTGCTGTTATCTGCTGCACTGGGATGCAAAATCACTCGATTCAGGGAGCCAAAAGGCTCCTCTGTGCATCTTTAATCACCGAGACGCTGAATACTGGAGCATTTAGTTCAGAGGTGGACCGTTCCTGTACTTTGGGGTTTTGCATATTTCAGATGTGTTTCCGCTCCAACAAACCGGATTTGAAAAGTTCATTTATCTGCTCTGCTTGTCTTCATTTCTGCAGAATCCTGCTTCTTACTCGTCCGAGACATATTTTATCATTTCTCATAAGGGATGTTGTATTTGATGATGATGAAGGCCTATAAAGCATAATTTGTAGAAACTTATCGTCATTTGTATTAGGATGTTTTCAGTGTACAATATGCGAATTGCCCACATATAATTTATATTCAAAAACCTTGCAGGATATCTGGTACCAGACCGGATGTCTGACAAACTTAAAATGTAGCTTTTCTTTTTCCCCTCCCCCCCAAAAAAGAAAAGAAATAGAGACCTGTTTGTATCAGATCTATCTATAAATAATGTTTTTTTTTCTTTTGCAAATCACATTTATTATTATGGACTTTAAAGCTGAAAGAAATGTTTTCATTTTGTCCTGAGTTTAATTTTGCATGAGTTTAGGGGAAGATAAACTATTAATCATGTTTTAAATTTGGCACCATTTTCAAAGGAAGTGAAAAACTTTTCAGTTCAGATTTAAAACTTTTTACTGGTTGAGTTGCACTTTGGGATTTGCTTAGTAAAATAAAATAAAAAAAATCTCTTCAAAAAATAAACAAATAAAAAAATAACCACAAAGCAAGGTAAACTACGGAAGAGGATTAGGGCCACTGGATGTTTTTTTTCCCAGTGGCCCTAATCCTCATCCGTAGTAAACTGATGTGCGGGTAGAAAAATGTTTGTTTTTGGGCGCCAATTGGAGGGAAAGAGCAAAATGAAAATATGTTGGTATGAAAATGACAACGGGGCGAACTGACCCGGAGCCACTTCAACACCAAATACAAAACAAACAAAAATCCCTCCTTGTGAGCCAAAACATTTTATTGAAATAACCACTTTATATGATTTGAGTGTTATTTACAAAAGAAAAAAAAATTAATCGCTGATTAAAAAGAGGCATCTTCACCCATGGATTTGGAGACGAGAACAAGCACGTGGGGACTATTTTATTTATTTATTTTACCGCAGTGCAGAATGTATCCAGATTTCAGATTGAGACCCCCGGACCCGTGTCGCCCTCGCAGTAATCTACAAGGCCGTACTCTGTAATTTGCCTTTGTGTGAAGTGCTGCTAATTTGCCGGATGAAAAACAAGTGCAGCTAAAATGCTTTAATCAACTTGCTGCATTCGTGGCAGAGGATTGTTACTGCAGGTTCGTTCAAAACGTCGAGAGACCACTGACGGCTTCTGACTGCTGCTGCTCTCCCTCCGCCGACTGGCTGATCCTGTGAAGGGCTTTGCAGCGTTCATTGTTCTCGTCACGTGAAGTGCCTCTGTTTATCCGGTGAATTATTACTCAGCTTAGATCTCCCTCTTTGATCTGAATCATTAACAGGCCTAATGACAGAGAGGCACTTCTGAAGTACAGCTTTGAAGCAGGGACTCTGATGGTTTGTAGCCTTTTATCGGCATCTTGATTAGGATGTTTTGAGTGTACAGTTCACTCTACGGTATATTACAACAACAAGGGTTAAAGAACCGCATTTTGCACTAAGCCGTGAGCAGCTCTCGAGAATAAAACTGAAAGAGGCGGAATGAATGCTAAAAGCACAAACGTGTAGAAAGGTTAGAGGGAGATTATTTATTTATTTATTTATTGTTGAAATAAAAAAATATCTGAAAATGTCACTGCCCTCTAAGCGCCTGAGAGTGGGACTCGGTCATGGTTTGGTGCCGGTTTCTGCACGCCGTTTTGATCTCTGGTTAAATTGATTTTTGTTGATTGTGATCAGCAGCATCTTCTCCTCTCAGTTCCTCAGGTGTGACCCCAGGTGGGCATCCACTTCCAAAAGGCTCCTTAGCAAAACAAAATGATGAAAATCAATGCTAATTTTGTACTTGATTAAAATTCAAGAAATAACAGACACTCGAGTCAGACTCTTGCCATGCCCCTCTGATCCGTTTGGGTCAGAGTTATGCCCTGACAGTCCCTCCGGTTATCATTTGGCTGTTTTTTATGACAGTGTTCAAGTGTTCATGCTAGTAAGAGGAAACCTGAATGGACTGCAGCAAAGTATCTCTGTTTTATCTTTTTGAGTTTGCTACCTTTGTGTCAGATCAAGCTGGATTTAGAAATGGTGGCAGTCTTTGGGAAATCTTGGAGATGCAGTAAGTATCTATCATCTGGTGATTTTCTGTTTTGGTGCTGATTAAATTATGCTTGAACTGCATATAAGACAAATTATGAACATCAAATCTTTTTGCCTGTTCATTAAGTTAATAGAAATTTGATAACTTCATATAAAATTGATTGTTTCATCCCGATAAACTTCAACCATCAGCAGATTAATGTACTTCACAATTGACAATAGCAGACTTCTTTCACACATTTTCATGCATGAAAGTCTCACTTATGAGTAATACTCACTTTAGAGCAATGGTAACAAAGTTTTTCCACAAAAATTTACAGCAAACGTGATTTTTTTTTTTATTTAAAAGAGAAAAGCAGCTGACTTACCAAGACCGGGGGAATAAATATAAAAATGTAAATTCGATCAATGCCATATATTTATTGTCACTTAGCACACAGAGTAAACAAGAGCTAACTGTATAAGTAAAAGGTTTTACTGCATAGAAAATATTGTTTTGTACAGTATATCTGGCAGGCTTTTTGCTATTCTGTTGTTTTTCTCGTTTATCAATGTTAGCTGCTTCATTAGCCAGGTTATCTGGTTGGGTTGAGCCTCTGGCCGGCTGCTTGACAGAAATGCTGCTTGTAGCGTGCCTCGGGTAATTTTCCAAAAAGAGTGCCGCATAGAAAAAGTATGAGTCATGTTTCTTTAGTTTCCACACCATGAGTGTTTGTGTTTCTCTTTGTATTTTATTTTATTTTTTTGTGACAGGAGACAGTTTCAAACAGCTAAATTTGTCTTTCTTAAAAGTGACAAATGACTGTAGCAGCCTTCAGTCTGCCAGCTAACTTGGCTAAGTGTTTGGTGAAATTGCAGCAAAGTGTTGCTCGGTGCAACAGGAGAAAAAAACTCTGATCAGTCTGGCACTTTTTCTGGTATCTGACAGAAAACCTTAGCACTTTGGAAATGGTAACTTTTTAAAACCTTGGTTTACCTTGATCCCAGTAACTAGCACATCCCTTGGTTTCCAGGTAGCAAGCTTTGTTTGTTAACCTCACATCTCTGCGTGACATTCCGGTGATAACCGGTGCATCACCAGAACCAGAATAATGAGACTCTGTCTTTGTTTGGGCGTGTGTGTGTGTGTGGGGGGGGGGGGTTACAGAACCTCAGCTAATGGCAGCAGCAGGTAAAATATTTAGCTCAATATTTTGGACCCAACCATCAACCCTAATGTCACCTCACCTCAACACGTTCTTGCAAATCATCGATCAATTAATGTTAAACCAAAAACGTGTTGTGTGTCAAAAGTCTTCGAATTCACATTGTCATTTTCCCGCTTCCTTCCTCACCTTCTGCTGTATAGGCGGATCGAAACGCCTCTGTGTACCTCTCGAAGCAACTGCACTGTTTTCTTTTAGGTGATTCGGTTCTTGCGGCTCTGCCTCCGAAGAGGAGATAATATATTTCAAGAGACTTCTTGGATAAGGTTGAATGGAAAATAAATCAATATAACTCAAATGGGAATTAAGTGGCTGGCTTTTATCCTTGACAGTGCTGCAGTTTGTTTTTTTCTGCCCTCTTTCTCATAATATGAGCAGCGCTGAGGCAAATGCCTCCACATCTACATTACGAACTCGACTTAAGATTCAATAGATTCAATTTAATTGTTTTTAATTACAGCCATTAAAAAGGCATAACTTATTGGGTATGCATTGCCAGTTTTGGGTTTGGACCCTTTTTTTTTTTTTGTCCCTATATTAAAACTGTCCCAGTTCTTCATGGTACAGATTCAACACGGTGTCAGAAATATTCCTCAGGGATGTTGGCCCACACTGACATGATGGCATCAGACTGTTTCTGCAGATTTGGCAGCTGCACATCCTATTGGTGCTCCGTTGGACTGAGATGTGTTGACAGTGGGGGCTCAGTGAACTCACTGTAATGATTGAATAAACCAGTTTTAAACATGACATGAGCCAAATAACCTGCTGGAAGCAGCCATAATAAGATAGGTATGTTGTGATTAAGAGACCTAAAGGGCTCCAGTGAAATATCCCAAAACAAGCTGAGCTGTTGATACAAGACAGGAGGAATCCATACTTTCATGTTGTTGCATCTGGCATCTCCTGCTCCACAATCTGCCTTTACGTTCAATGTATTGTGCGTTCAAACATATTTTACACACCTTGGATGTATCAGATGGTCATCTGAGCTGCTGCTGCTTCTCATCTTGAACCAGTCAGGCCATTGCACTGTGACCTTTGACATTAACACTGCAATTTTATCCACAAAACCACTGCTCCCTGGATATTTCCTGTGCTACAGATCTCTCCCCGTAAACTAGTGACTGTGTGATGTTTGGTTTAGTTGTCAGAAAGTCGTCTGTAGCCCGATTCACACGGGATTAGTTTTACCTAGAAACCACATGCCATCTGAGAAAATCGCAGAGATTGTCTCTGTCGTTAATCCTGTCTGAATCGGTCGTGTCAGTGAATTGTAAAATAAAAATTTGAGGTCCTGTGATGATACTAATCCAATGCGAATAAACCTGTCCGGGATTTGAGCAGAAACGGGCGGGTTTTCTAAACGTAACTTGGCCAGTTTTGCTTTCCTGACACATTTTTATTTGCTTTTGGCTAACGACTGAAGCTGCTGCATTGGAGTGCGTTGAAAACCTTTTGGGTCCCGGGTTAGCAAAAATCCTATTGACCCGTAACGTACGCCATCAAAAAAAAAAAAAAAATGGCTGATGAGACGGACCAAAATTAGGTGCGGCGGCGGGGAAGCCTTTTATTAATTCATTCATTGTGTGAACCAGAAAGGTGTACCTAATAAAATGGCCAGGGAATGTATCATCACAATGAGAAAAAAACAAACAAAACAACAAAAACGGAGGGACTGCCCGCACGCTGCTGTTATTGTTGCTGCTATTATCTGTTGAGTAGAAGAATTGCAAACATTGTCAGTTCTGGCCTCCGGCTCAGGGCAGAAAATGGATTTTAATGAGGACCTCTGGCAGTCAGAACTTTATTTATTTCTTTTTCTAATGATGTCATTTATTCAGTCCCTTTGTGCCTCGAGGTGTCAAACTCATCGCATGTATGAAGGAGAACCATCACACACACACACCCGTCCTCCAAAAACACAGATTTCAGGAGCACAGATATGTGCACCGTCATACTGGGCGAAGACGCCTGCCCGCGTTCGGGCAAAGCAATAGCTGCAGCACAACTTCTGTGATTTGGTCCGGTGCCAGCTCACCGAGACGCCTCCTGGCTCTCCAGCTGGCTGCGCGGTTGTTTGTGCTGCAGGAATGACCACGAGGATCCTGTTGGCCGAGCAACAAGCTCTCGGTCTCTTCCCAAACTGTGGGCTCCCAACGCGCCCACTGAGCCGCTTTAAATCATGGCCTCTGATACTGGAGAGGTATCAGGGAATATAGTAACAGATTGACGCTGAGGCAGGCAGACAACGACAGAGGGATGCAGATGGACACACACACACACACACACACCCACCCCCGCACGCACACACGCACACTCGGATATTCACATAAATGCAGACGCACACTGAGAGTGCCCACGCTACTGTGACTGTGAGGGAAAGCGTGACTCTTTCGGTTGTGCTGTGGGGTTATCAGTGACCAACAGAGCATGCCCAGATCCACTCAAACACAAAACACACACATGCACATTCCTAAGGTCTCCCCATTCAGTGTTGCATACAGTAGGAGTCTGGCGGGGCGCAGACCATCTTTTCCTCGCCCGCCGTCAACTTCTCCACAGCATCTTTTATTCACCAACTCAAACCTCTTTGCCTCCCGCTTTTCCACACATCTGCCTTCTTATCTCACGCCTCCTCCACCTGCCAGCCATCATCCTCCCAAACCCATCCCACCTTCTGAAACACCCAAGTCATTCTTCCGTCATCTGCGACTGTATTGCTGAGGTCACACACACACACACACACACACACACACAGGCACACAGTCGGCGACTTATAGGTGCCCACACAGATGCTAGCGAGGCAAATGTCATCTTCTGAGAGATCATACTGCATGAACAGGAGTGTCTGTCAGGCTGCCTCTATTAGATTTTTCTCTCTCACTCTCTCTGCCTGCAATAACAGTTTCACACTCCCTTCCCCTCTCCACTGGGAGACAAACATTAAAGGGCTTTCTCATAATGAGGGAAACTACAGAGAAAAGACTTGAGTGCGCACACACACAAACACGTGCGTGGGGCATGTAGAAATCCATGCACGGGTCCCTGGTTACGTAAAGGTTACGTAAAAATGCATGAATATTAAAAGGAATGCTAATGATTAGCTGTCATTAAAAGTGTACATCTGCTGGTGTTTGTGTGCGTGGAGCCACATGTTTTCGTGGATGTGATCGTCATCAGGTTGCCTAATATATTATGAAGGAGCTGGATGAAGGAGATCCCAGAGCTGTGAAATCGGAGCTGAGAAAGCGGGGATGGGAACTCCTCCTCGGCTGGTGAAGTTGCAGAAAGCTAGTGCCCAACCCTCCTGCACTCAGTAACGCTCCATGAGAAGCTGCTACATAGAGATGCATCTCTTTCCAAATGTTTTATTCAAAAGTTAAACTTGTAGAATTCATTAATTTCTGTTCTTTTACACGTGGCCACTTCTGTCCTCGCCATGCATATCTACTATTTATGCATCTTCTAAATTTTAAACCACTAAAATGTCAGTTTTAGTGACACATTAAAATTTAAATTGTTTGATGCACAATTAAGTTTTCAACACAGGTGAATGAAAAGATAAATTGTTAGGGAGCAATGTTTTCTCCTTTCTGTTTTAGTTCTGGTGTGTATCGGTGTTTCTTCTGAAATGTTTGTTAGCATGTGGCCGTGTCCTCTGTGGCAGCCATCTTGGAGGCCCGCCTCCAACCCAGCTCTTCAATGGGAAGTGAGGCGGTGAGAGCTGGAGTTTGATTGGTTGGGAGTTAGAAGAAAGTTAAAGTGATTGAAATAATAAAATGACGTGTAAATTGCGACAGAAAATGTTTGCTTGATGTTTCCTTTTGATAAATAATTGTCAATGTTTATATTATTCATGTGAATTTGCTTTCTTTTTCCGCTCTGTGATTGGCCGATTTGAATTGAGAAGGCGGGGTCTGAAGTATAAATAGGCGACTGGCTGGATGTAGCAAGAGACAGATGGCTGCCATTTTGAAGTCTGCTATGATTCCAGAAAACCAATAAAGCAGCTTTGTTTGCTGTGCGGTCAGGTTTTAGTGATGACCTCTTAATGTGACATAAATTGAAAATCTAAACAAAATTAAGCAGCAGTGTACTCAAAAAGTGTACTTTGAAAGGGAACCAACAGCCCAAATAAGTACCAAAGAGACACTTAACAAGCTCTGAAATAAAAAACATCTTTACAAATTAAATATCACCCCTACATGGCTAAATCTATAGAAAAAGGACAGAAGAAAAAATACAAATCAGTGGACCCATGATGGTTTATTAATATCATTTAAAAAATAACTTTAAAATTATTATTTAAAAAAAAAAAACCTTGGTTGTATTTGAGGCTCAAGAGCAACAAATAAGTATAAATTGCACCACTCTGTGGGACTTCACTCCTCCTTCATGCATTTAGTGCAAACTGCTTTGTAAATCCAGTGCAAAAAAAAAAAGTATCAGGGGAAAAACCATTATTTTTAAAAAAAAAGGAGACTACACTGCTTCACAAATTACCTGAGTCTCCCTTCTTGAATAAACACCGAAATTAATTAATCTCTCAATGATATTCAAATTCTCCAAGATGCATCTGCAATTCACCTAACCGAAGGAAAGTGTTTATGTGGTTGTTTACTAATGAATCAACAGTTCAGGCTCATACAAACGCTCATCATCCTGCATTTGCATCGAACGACTGAAAGCTCACTGAATAAGTGAAACATCCTGCAGCAGCAGTAGTGTCTGCATGATGTTGATGTTAGATGCTGTGAAAAGCACCTCAGCGGTTGTCAAACAAGACAAACGAGGGCAAACAGAGAATCTCAGCTTGACTTTGGCTGTTCCGTTTTCTGTGTGGGTTGCCTTTTGCGACAACCTGACACATGTGGGACAACACTAGCAGACATGGGGAATGATGCCGATTCTTTTTGTTCTCGGGGTTTATTGTCCAGCATGGTTGCCATTGTTACAGTTACAGCATGCCTACAATGCCTTCGAGCTGCATTAGTTGGAGACCTAGTGGAGACACGAAAGTTGTAAAAAAAAAAAAACCTCCTGTTTCAGCTGGCAGCTTGAGCTAAAATGCTTAGAATGACTCATAGTATTTTCCGCATTTATGCCACGTAAAAAAAGAAAAAGGATAGTTTCACTTCTAAACAATCTGGTGCAGAATATACCCTCATCTAGGCATGAAGAGTATGCTGATGTTAGAGTTATAATCATTTATTTCAGTGTTTACCCTTTAAGGGTTGGATTAACAAAACAACTACAGTGATTTTTAAAAATGCAACATAACATTTGTAAATGTTAAGATTCTACATACAGGCTCAAACATTTGCAAAAAAAAAACTATTGTTTTTATAAATGACTCTCAGCAAATCGACGAGAAGCAACACTAATTTGTTGCCATCAACAATAATTTTGACTGAATACTTGACCTCTCTTCCTGGAACAATTCGTGGAACAATTACTCAGATTGGCAGGTATTCTACCAAGAAACCAGATTTTCAGCAAAGTGCATGAATTTTTTATAAGGCTGAGCTCTGAACCATTCCAGAAACATTTGAATCGTTTCCACTGAGCAGTACGGCGTGGGTCGATGCGGTATTTTATGGTCTGGCACATTCAGGGGAACATTTCCACTGCCAGCTGGCATCTTACTGGGAAAGCAGGGTTAAACCCCGGTGCCAAACGCTGCGTCATGCTAGTGAAACGACAAAACCGAAGCACTAGTGCCGTATTTGTCTGAAGCAGCGACGTTTCTCTGCTCCCGAGTCAATGGGATATTTTGCGTGACGCCAGAAGCGTAAAGTTGTCCTGAAGATCTCCAGCTGAGGGGGGCCGAGGATCGGTGCGGTTGTGTGAGCCGCTTCCACAATGGAAACAGACAAAATAGCGTACCGGTGGAAACGAGGCATCAGTCTAATCCGTGTTCCTGTCCACAGTTTTGTGGGTTTAATACCAGCTTGAACTGACAGTGTGTCAACCAAGTATGAAGTTTCTGCTCTAAAATGGACACTTTAAAGCTCACAGTGACAAGAAGCATGTTTGGTAGTTTGTATTATCAAGATCTGGCAATTCTCATCCTTTGTTGGTATTGTCAAATGAAGGATTTTAGCTTGAATTTTATGCTAATTAAAAGCAATTAATATTTTGTGTTATGCATTTCTGTCACTTTTGTTGTTCATTTTTATCCTTGGTGGTAGTTTTTTTCTTCCTGATCCATGTCTCTACTTGTAGCCAGTATTTTTTTGAGTCTGCCTCCCATTTGCGTCAGCCTCTAATATTCCCCCTAAAGCCGATGCGATTTATTTTATTTTATTTTTTCTAAATCATGCAGTGCATGAAGGATTCTGTCTGTGTCCTTTCCCTCTTCCTCCTCTCGCTGGTTTTTCCAGCAGGCTCTAATAATGAGCACATACACATCCACAACTTGCTGTCCACTTATTGATGGACCGATATGCCGGTTGGATCCGTCTGAGACAATTGCGCCGCAACAAATCGTGCATTCTGGCATCATCATCCATTATTGCAGTGTGACATGTTCAAGTCCCGTACGACATTTGAAATTGCAGGCTGTAATTAGTTCTACCCGGTTCCATAAAACAGTAATCCCTCCCCACAGTATTTACACTATTTGTTTTTATTGGCTCCCTAAAAAAGTCTCCATAGGCTCCATGTTTTCATCTTTTTTAATGCTTGATTCCTGTTACTGCTACTGTGTACAGTATGCTTTATGTTCTTCCTTTCTTAATGGACTTCTTATTACCTGGATTATGCTTCCTGTCTGCGGTTAGGTTCTCTATGACTTCCACTTATGTAGATAAAGTCTTAATACCTAACAGTACTTAAGTACTGTTCTTAGCTATTGTTGGAAATATAAGTTTAATTATGCAAATTTTAATGATGTTAAACTTTAGCGCATGCCAAGATATTAGACGAATCCTGATTGTTTTGAGTAGGCCTCAATTTAGGTTAGATTTAGATGAATGATTTAATAAATATATAACTTAATCAGTAGAACATTTTCTTAAATATAATGATCACGATTTGATTTGATTTAAAATTAGTCTAATCAGTAATAGTTTTTTATATTAGATCATAGTCTTAAGAAGTGTACGTCATATATTAGAATAGAATAGAATAGAATAGAATAGAAGTACTTTATTCATCCCAGCAGGGAAATTACTTCGCAGTTACAGCATAGAGACAAGACACAATAACAACTACCACTGAGTAGTAGGTGTCTATAAATTGTAAAAATATGAAATGCTGTTAATATAAAAAGCAACTTAAGAGGAGTCCTTGCAAAGATTCAAAAAAAAAAATGCAGATATGTATATGTAAATATATGTACAGCAAGTGTGCCACAGTGCAGTTGTGCAAAATTGGACTGATTAGTGCAGAACAATGATTTAGCTTTTATTGTACAGTGAGATGGCATGTGGCAGGAAGGATTTCCTGTATCTGTCCCTACGACACGGAGCTGGAGCAGCCTATGTGAGAAGGTGCTCTGCTGTCTGTCCACTATGTGGTGGAGAGGGTGCTGTTTATTGTCCATAATAGACAGAATCTTCTTCAGTGTCCTCCTCTCCACCACAGTTTCCAGGGACTCCAGCCTTAGTCCCAGTACAGAGCCAGCTTTCCTGATGATTTTGTCCAGTCTATTAGAGTCGCTGGCTCTGATGCTGCTTCCCCAACACACAGCAGCAAAGAAGATGGCACCGGCAACAACACTGTGATAAAAGGTCTCCAACATCTTGCTGCATTTGATTTAAAATTAGTCTAATCAGTAGTAGTTTTTTATATTAGATCATAGTCTTAAGAAGTGTACGTCATATATTCATCTTAAAAATGTTTTAGTTCATTCTAAACCAAAGAAGTAGAAAACTAATCAGAAAATATTGAGTGTAACAGATGTTTTGGTATTGAAACTGCTCATGTCTGTTTTATATGTGTTTGAAGATATTATATGAAACGTGTGCTAATCTTTATAATCAAAATCTGCTGTTTGATGGGGTCAGAGGTCAGGAGAGCTCAGTGAGGTTCAGGGACCAGTTTGAGGCAGTTTGAAAGGATGAAAAACACAGATAGCTGATCAACTTTGTCCCACTTTCTTGAGTAAAATGTTTCCGTATGAAATTAACACGTCTATTGTTCGTAGACTGGGAAAGTGCGCAGGGAGGACAGCGTAGACGGCGGCTAGATTCATCCCTTGGCCTTGATAACACCTGCATGGTCTCTGGTGTACAAACAGCAACACGTCATTACGGGCTGTTTGACTCCACCTCTAAACGATACGTTAGAACACATCAGACAGTAGAAACACGCCTTGATATAAAAGTAATTGGGTAAGTAACTGCCTTCGTATTTTTGATTTTTTTCTCAGGTAGTTAATGTTTCCTTTCTGGCTTTGGTTTCTGATGACCATGTTGAGCTGTTGGTGTGATTTTATACAGTTGATTGTTTGAATAAATTCTGGTTGACTGTCTTTGTGGTTTCACCTTTACACACGACATTAACGGATCTGGGGAGACGAGATAACGACGAGCAACAGGTAGAAAATGTCTTGTTTCTCAACAGTGCCTCAGTACCTGAGGCACCTAAATAGTGAAACAAAATGGTGAATATTTGTTTCTGTCATGAAGTGCGGTGTGAAGTGGTGAGGCAGAACGCGGTGGAACCAGGATGAAATGAAAAAATGTGGTTTTAATGATGAGAACGAGGTGCAAACAAATCCAAAACAGTCCAAAATCCTGGCAGCACAGCAGAGCGGAGCGGAAGGCAGAGGCTCAGCACTGGTAGCAGCAGGACATACGAAGGACAAAGGATAACACACGACTGCTTAGACAAGGACCCGACAAAGACACAGAGACACAGGTGACATTAAATACACAGGAGGTAATCATAGAAACGAGACACACCTGGGAATAATCAAGGGGAGACAGGACAACACGGAGACTCAGAGACACAGAAAACTCGAAATAAATACACAGAAAAACACAGATCCTGACAGTTTCACTACCAGTGGTTCTGATGGCTTCGTCAAACTGGACTAATGGAGCATTAATAGATGAAGAGCCACGATCTTCCACTTCTCCTCAAACCAACAGCTCTAAAGGGAAAACTTGGACATACCAGGCTGTTTCAGTAGGACAATAACCCTGAGCACAAGTTCTGTCTGATTCTTCATAATTCAGGCTAGAAATTCGGTTTCCCTGAATTGAAGATTTATGGACTTTGCTTAAAGGTCAAGTTTTGTGCCAGGAAAGCGACCGTCCATTTCTAATAACTCAGTGTTTGGTTGGGGTTCATTTTGCATCAATTACTGCATCAATGAGAAATTTTTCTCCACTTTAGAGTTTGTTGTGTTGTATTTATGTCTGACAATTTAACAGAATGCTTTACATTATTTTAAATTAATTTGTTAGGTTTCATGTTACTATTTCAGTCCACATGTTAAAGAAATGACGGTTCAAATAAATTATGAAAAGCTAAAAATAAATACGAAATTCAATCCCAAACTATTTCTGACTCTAATCAAAAAGAGTTTGGGATGAATTTCAAATTAATTTTTTTTTTTATTGGAGCAAACAAACTGAAAACTGAATGTCAAGAGGTAAAAGAAAGAACTAAATCCCCTTGGTTCAGTAAAAAGACACTCCAGATTTTTTACATGTTTATTTATAGCAGGATAAGTTACAGAAAAACAAAGCTGGGGTTCTTCAAATTATTCCTACCTCATTTCGGTGTTTACGATTACATGAATTTTCACCAGACACTGTTATGAGGATCAGCTTCGTGCGAGCTGCAAGCATCTTGTGTTTTCAATACAACATAAGCTCATAGTGTTCTGAAAGGTATTATAATAAATTTCCAGTTATTACAGTGGTTCTTGCTCTCTTCGGCTCTGCAGAGTGCAGTCATAGGACAGGCCTGCCTTCGCCTTGTGGGAGCTTCGCCCAATCACTATAACACAAGCAGACACTTTTGCTGTAACACCGACATCAGCTAATGTTGGCCTTTGCCATTTGCAGTGCCTTGCAGATGTGTTTGCTCTCACGTTAACTTATGTTGGAGACTTTGTTGTATTTTGCTTGGATTTTATCTTACAGATCGCCACACAGTGGCGCATAATTCTGAAGCGGAAGAGAAATGACACACAGAGCTTTCAACTATTTTGATGAATGCAAATCTGAAACGTGTGGCATGCCTCCACATCTGAAAGTTTTGACAATTATTCTTTACAAAAATGACCAAGTTCAATCAGATTGGACGGAGAGCATCTGAAACTTGACTTAAGTTCTTTATTGGACATAGATCTGAACTTTGATTAAGCTATGTTTTTCATTTTGACGACACATTTCATGATACATTTGGCTATATATATTTATTTTCACCCATTATTCTGTTTACTCACCATGTTTCTCAGTAGACATGTCGACCTCGACCATCAACTTTTACAAGAGTCGCAGTCTTTGGTGAAGAAAAGCCTCCCCGTAGTATAACTCTGCCGCCACCATGCTTTACAATTGAAGGGGTGTGTTCAGGATTGGTTTTTACAAAAGATCCCAAAAATTACATTCGAATTCATCATTTCACCATGACAAAATGGGGAAAACAAGTTGAACGAGTATGAATACTTTTAACACTGAACATAAATAGAGTTACTTGACTGTTTTCCTTCTTTCTGCTGCAGTTCGTTCTCAGCAACAGTTCAAACTGGCCTGCGAAACAAAAGAATGAGCACTCAGTCCTAAAAAAAAAGCTCTCAGAGCTCCAAAAGTTACTGAAACAGATTGACTTTGGGGCGCAACCTCCTAAGGTAGCAGTGGTTGCTTTTAGCCTTCGTCTTCTGGTCAGATTTTTATGGACCTTGAATCTCCCTGCAGTCAAATTTAGCAGAGTGCATACTGGCATGAGGCGAACAGTTCACCAGAGGCTATTAAAAGCATGATTTTTTTGTCTTTTGAGTTAGCATCAAGGACAAAGATGGGCATAGCGGCTCCTAACATTGATGGCTAAGGTTAGCCGCCTCCTGCAGGCTCGTCTCTCTAGTAACAGTCCAGTTGATCCAGTTTGATAGGGATCATTTCTCTGCAGAAGAAGAACAAACCTGCACAGACAGTAAGTCTGCCATCATATAATATGTTTGGATGACTAAAAATAAAACTCTTTGATGTTACAACCAGTCAAATGTGAACCATTATAACACGTGCGATTTTTTTTTTTAAAAATGCGTTGCTCGGCTGTCAGATTGAGGAAAAATTTTTACTCAAAAGATGAGACTCTAGATCCTCTCATTAGAGGCTTCTTCAAGTAAGTCTAATTGCAGCCTTTTGTTCTCTTCTATAAATACAACCTTTAATGCAACTTTCAAGGAGAAACAAATTTGCATGCCAATAATCGGAAACATGGCACCAGAGCTAAGAGAAGTCAACAGCTACAGCAAGCGGGCGCGAAAAGGACTTTTGAAGAGTCAAATGATGGAGCAGCAAGGCCTTGTGAAACAGTGGGAATCGGATCGGTTTCATTAAAAGTCAAATCAGGCAGACGAGCGATGATGACACCATCAAAGGATCAATACGCGCGGCTTTGCTCGCAGGTCTTTAAAAGGAAAACTTTATCACAGAGGCATGATTTGCTAAATAAAGAACACAAGGATCCAATCAGCAAAACTCCCGTCAAAAGAAAGCTGTCTCACATCGTTCTCAGGGGGACGGGCAGCGTCTTTAATCTATTTCCCACGAGGGGAGACAGAGCCAAACGCCTGGGAAATAAAGTTCCAAAGAAACAATAACTTCAGCATAAAGCATCACTGGAACAACAAAAGAGTTTGTGGAGGAAAAAAAAGAGAGATTCTGTGTTCTGAAAGCACAGTGAAACTGCAGAGATCGGAGGTATTTTTGCTCGTCTGAAACTGGACATCAGACCCAAATTACCCCGGCACCTTAACCAAGAGGGCTAGCACTCCTTTTCTCATGACATGATCCACCCTCTGGGTTCCCTTACAGCAGGATAACGAGCTCTCGCTCGCCTCTGAGTTGTGGGAAAATGCCTTAAAGACGGAAGAAGACCAAGAAGCTCGGATCGCCTCAGTGACAGACTCGCTCAGTTCAAAAAGGTAATGAGGCTACTTGAGAAACCCAGGAAGCAAATGTACAGAATTAAACACTAAAACACAACTGTAACACCAAAATTTTGTCACTTTTTTTGCATCTGGTAAAACTTCAATGTAAAAAAAGTGACTGAAAAATGTGGATAGAAATGCTCATTTGTAAAAAAAAAAAAAATCCGCCAGAGCAGCCAAATAGTTGCCAAACATCATCCACTTATTTTTTCTCTCCATTTAATTAGCTCAGTTTTTAACAGAAGCCTGCCAAACAGGAGTTTTACTGCCAAAAACAATTCTTTTTTTTTTTTTTTCTTTGTTTCTCGGAGCTGGGACTGATCAAATCTACCTGTTAGTTACACATTTATTGCAATATATTCTTTCAGGATCTAAAAAGTAGAAAAAATTTTGTGAAAACTGTGGTGTTTGTGCTCAAGCTTATCTGCCAGGGGAATCTCACACCGCTTCATATTTTGTCATGTTGAGTATAAGAGCATAAAAAAAAAAGGTTGAATCTTTGAAAGATTTTAAAACAAAAATATTGAGGAAAAAAATGAATTTGTTTCTCCCTAATTCTGAACATATACGTAAGTCTATGAGTCAAATGTCTTTCTGCACGTCTGTCTGGTTACGAATGGGGAAATATGCTTGAGTGCTTTACATGAAATACTGCCAGAGTAAATTTGGCGGGTTCAAAGACCAGCAGTCTTTATGCAGATTGCACAGGGAAAAAAAATACCGTCTGCTGAAACTGGAGGTAATTTTAGGTAAAGAAAAAGAGTGAAATACGACACGCAGCAATGCTAGCTTTACAAGATGGTGGAGTTCTGCCTTTCATCTAGTGAATGAGTGAATTAAGAGCTAATAGTGTTTTCACTAATGCAGCTTGTTTTTAAAATTTATTTTAAATATTGCAACAAATGGTTCCCATGCAGACTTTAGGTGACTGTAGCCCCTCTAGGTGTGTTGCACTGAGGATGAAACAAGAGACTCTAAGCGTTGGCGGGTTGCTATAAACTTTCTCCTACTTTGCTCCTCCATTTTTAACATAGTCACTGTGCTGGTATTTACCGTGATGTACTTTGTAAATCTAGTGCAGCAATAAAGCAAACAGGAGCTGCAAAGCAGTTACAAAATTTGGAGGAGATTGCAGTGGTGCATGAATCCTCCCCCACCTCCCTCTCAACCGAGATACACTGAATTTACCTCACTGTGCAAACATTCTCTGCAGATATTTTCTGCCTTGGGTTGTGTGTGGTGTGGTTTACCGTTATTCACACAGATGAAATCCTCCTTCGCTCTCTTTGCACACAATTGAACTGAACCAAACAGAGCGCTAATCGTCTGGGGAGCATCAGTATTCTGCAGGTGTTTTGGTCAAAAGCACCTAATGGGTACATTTGAGAATAGTCTGATAGTTGCTTAAAAACAAAAAAGGAAAAAAAAATTGATGTTTGCAGAAGTCATTAGTCTTCATTTGGTGGGTAATAAAAATATGTGCCCAGCATTAAATTTATGGGAGGGGAAGCTTCCAATGCTGAGGTCTTTCATTTAAAAAGATAAAATGTCGAAGCTGCAGCTTGAGGAGGAAGATGAATGAAAACGGGGAACTGAAAAAAAACCCCCCAAAAAACTGCCTACTTGGCTCGTCCAATATTAAAGGTCATAATTCATCAACATTTCGTTTTCTTTAAAAAAAAAGTACTAACAAGAAAAAGGATCTACAAAACAAACTGTTGTCCCCAAAGTTTTCTTTGAGGATGTATCTTTGAAATAACCGCAGCGTCACAACTGAAAACTGAACGCATCTGCTGTCCGAAACGTTCCATAAAAGTAAAAATCTCGACATTTTCAACACGATACGTCGAAAATATGCAGTGCGGTGTCAAAACTTTTTATTGTAACACACATTCTTGCCAGGCTCCCAAACTGCTATAATGTTTTTTTTTTTTTTATTTTATGTTTACTTGCCACTAATTAAGTTTGCCAAGTTTAGATTTAACTGATCAAAGTGTTGCAAAGTTGGGATTTCTCATCATTTCTGCCATCTACCAGTTTCAGCTGAGATTGGCTTTGGAAAAGAAGCTTCACACAGATTTCACAAAAAAAGGACAATCCATACCAATGATTTTGTAGCTGAGGAAATAAAGTTTAAGGAATCAAATATTCCACAGAGTCCTTTGATTTTGCTTCTTTCAGAGAGCAGGACCTCATTTGTGAAATCAGGGTTTCTATGGATTCATCTCCCACAATCATCACCACAATTACCGAGCCTTGTCTCAGAAATATTCCAGCAGGCAGAAAAGAAAGACAGCTCTGATGTAGTGAAGAGTCACAGAACTTCACTGTGTTATTTTCCCCTCCAAAAGCAAATCTTCCCTCTTACCCCCCCATCCTGTTTGAAAATATTAAGTTTATTAAATTTCATTTAAGCTGAATTTGTTCCAGTTGTGGCTCCAATATAAGTGATTGTTAGTAGCTCATTTGTTTTCCGCAAGGGATTTTCTACTCTAATTACAGCAAGGCCTGAACCGCAGTGGGGGGGGAGGACAGGGGAAATACATTTCATATTTAACCGAATCATATTCACCCTCAAGAAAGAAAGAAAAAAAGTCACAAAATGTCAAACTTGAATGCATTTTATTCACTGCTTTCTGCTGCAGTGTATGCTTCTTGTTTGTTTGTCGGCTTGTTGCTGAAATGTGCGGTGTTGGTGGTGGATGGACCCAAAATATACATTCACAGCATTTGTAGTTTAAATCAAAACATACTCAAGTTTCAGACTCCAAACCTCTAATTGCACAAAGCTGCTGGAGACGTACTTTTGAAAAGACCTGCAGCAGTAAAGTGCCTTTAATGCACATGTCTTCTCTCGCACTTATGTGCTACTTTGTGTTGGTTTTACGCATGAAATCCAAGGAAAACACGCTTGTAGTAGTCCGGACCAAAATAAAACTCGACGTAGCTGAACGAGAGGAGCACGTCTAAAAATATATCCAAGTGCTTTGACCACTATCACCGCAGGTGACAAAAAAGAAGATGAGTCCAGTCCAATCCGGTGAAGCGTTCACCCTCAGATAAACTGTAAACAGCGTCCAATTCAGCCTCTCTGATCCTCTGCTTGACTGTGAGTGAAAGAAAGCAAGAGAAGGAGTCTGAAAGAAAAACATTGTGAAACAGACTGAGGCAGATGGGGGGGAAAAAAAGGAAAAGGTGAGTGTGCACGCTTCAGCGTTTCTATGAGGCTGAAATGAGAGAAAAAAAGGGAGAGAGCTCGAAGGCAGTGAGGTGTATTAAAGTAATAAGGACTGAAAAGAATACTTGTTGAAAGGATGGAAGTGGGAGTAAAAAAAAAAAAGATGGAGCTTCCATTCAGACCAACTCTTGCACGGCAACTGGTAAACCTGTGTGTGTGTGTGAGTTGGTCTTCAAAAAAACCATTATTTGGGTAGCAGAAGGCAAAGACTTGGAGCTGTAGATGTGATAATGCTGCATTTATATTGCAATATTTAAAAACCTCTTCTGGTTTGGAAAGAGGCATAAATTGCACGTCTGTTCCTTTTGCTGGGTGTTTATTTAATTCAGCATTTGGCTATCTGCAGCATGCCTACTCTAATCTGACCAAAATCTGCAGTTGTAATGTTAGAGGAAAAAAAAAAAGAAAAAAGAAAAAAAAGCAAAGCTGAAAATAGACCTGTGCATAATTTGGTTTGTCTGCTGGTGGTCTAATGTGGTTTGAAATGATTTGCGGCGGCGTCCTCTCAGCCGCTGCAGCCGGCGACAGCTACGCCCTGGTCTCCCATCGGCTCTCATCATTGCCGGGAATGAGTGAAATTTCTTCTGCCATCCACTGTCCACATGTGGCTGGAGCACACAAGAGCCGCCTCGACAAAGGCGCAAGCAGCAAGGGGGGAGAGGCAGAGGAAGAACGTCCTGCGGAGTGACAGAATGAAAGAGAGAAATACAAACGAAGGCAAACAGCAGACTCCAAAAAGCATTTTTCAAACAAAGGATTCACAGAGCCTACAGCAACACGCGAAATCCTCTTTTCTCATCAGAACAGCTCTGACTTTAAAATTTGCATAATTCATTGCAGGTGTTGCAAATTCAGTGGTGTTGAAACAACAAGATGGATGGATGGATGGATGGATGGATGGATGGATGGATGGATGGATATGGATGGATGGATGGATGGATGGATGGGACCTCATAAAACTCACCTAGAGCCACAAAAACATTATTTTATAAATATATGACACATAAAATGTTTTGCTACAAAAGCTAGCCAAAATGAATTTCTATTTTTTGATTTTTGAACAACATAAATAACCAGGAAACTCCCCCCAAATAGAAAAGGAAAAAAAATTGAATGAGGTAAGCCGTTTCTATAAAACCGTGAAATGAAAAACAGACAGGTGGCAGAGCGTAAAGCTAACACTTTTTAAAAGCCTGCTGAAGATGTCATATGCAGATTTTGCATAAGAACTACCAGAAAATCTCTGATGACAACCATTTTTTCTCGCGCACATCATCAAAAGCATTTTTTTTTAAAATTGTTTTTAGAGCTGCAGTGTTGATCCCAATGCAGACCTCTACCCTAAATAAAAACCGTGTGGATCCAAAAGTCTTTGGAGGTCATCTGATTGACAAATGACCTGCAATCAAACGTAAATGTGCCAAAAAGCAGACATTTCCCCGTACGCTTTGAAACATGGTGGTGGCAGAATCATGCCATAGGAATTCTTTCTTTTGACAGAAAGTTAGTGAATAGAGAGGAAACTACGAATCATTTCCCACAAACTTCACAGTTGTGCGCTACATTGTGTCGGTTTGTCGTGTAAAATCTCATCACTGCTTGTGGTCGTGATTCGGTGAAACGTTTCGCGGGGTTGTGTAAATAAATAGGTGCAATCTTCTCCCTCTGCAACAGAGAGAGAGAAAGGCAGGTTTTTCTCCAGCTCGTCTCTGTGGCTTCGCAGAACAAAGTGTTGCACAGTTTCCACTATGACACACAACTTAAAATCTTCTGTGGGGATTTGAGTGAGATGGCTCCACAAAGATGACTTTTTGTAAAAAAACAAAACAGAAAAACAGGAGAACAACTGCTGTACCCGGAACGATGGTTAACCTTGTAATGTATTGTACATTTGCAGCTTGCACTTCATGCAATTATGGCAGATGATGAACTATATTTAGAGAGAGCAATAACTACATAATGCAGCAAGTTGTTTTTTTTTTCTGGGGTCACTTCACATTTTCAGCCAATCTTTGTTGGCTGGATTGGCTTTTAAATGGGAAGAAGTGCAAATAGAAGTTGGCTTGTGTTGGCGGTAATGTACAGAAAGCAAAGTAAAAGTATATTAATCCCTGGAGAATCGAATGGTTTTGTGCTTCACATCCACCCTTTCAATACAACAAAATGCTGCTGCAGAGATTGCTGGTAAAATACGACGCTTTAATATATTTTCCCAGTTTTTGAAAAACGCCTGAATTAAATTTAAATCTCACCACTCAAAGTAAATATCCATTTGTTTTCTAAAGTTCTGACCTCCTCAATGCTAGTCTCTGTTATTGTCTTTATCCTGGAGGCTCATCGTTTTCAAGCCTGTAAGAGTCAAACATGGGCGAACATTGATTATGTTTTTTGTTATTATTTTATGTCTAAGGTCCTATTATGTGGAAATATTATGCAACAATCTACGCTGCTATTATGAACTCAACTCCTTGCCATATGTGATGCATTTTTAGTTTAGCTTTCTTGTTTGTTTTCAGAAAAACGTTTTTTTTTTTCATCTCAAATTAACAAAATTTACTTTACTTGTATTTTTTTTGCTCAAAGTTGGTTAATGTGTGCATACAGTTTTTATATATATATATATATAAAAAGAAATACAATTACAGTGGTAAGTATTATACACTTGCATTTTGAGTGGGAGTGAGAGCTAGCATATCAAATACCGGCGCTTGTACACTGAATTATTTGTGCATGAACAAACTCTCTCCCAAGGGCAACTCAGAGTGGCTGGTAAAGTGTATATTTTTGGGACATGGTGAGGAAGCCAGAATGATCTCGGAGAAAAGTAGAGACTGCACACGGAAAAGTCCGAAGCTGGGATTCAAACCTTGAGCCGGAGCTAAGAAACAACTGCACCACTTTCACAGCCCCGAGGAGCGAAATGAATATCCGGTATGAATGGTCATCGCATTTTATCGCCTTGTTTATGAGGATAATGTGGAGCCCAAATGGCCACATCCAAGTAGATGAGCAACTAATAAAATAAGTGCATAAATAAATGCTCTGCGGTTTTACAAACCGGGGCTTTTTTGATAAGGACGTCTGCATGGCGGCATCTGTTGCCACCAAACTTATATACATATTGTTGAACAGCAATGGAGCCTTCACAGATGTCTAAGTCACTGACGCCATATGCACGACTGCAGTCGTACCGTGACAGATGCTGGTTCTTAAATTTAGTGAGCATACAGTAACAAGCCATATGGTGCCTCTCCTTCTTAACCTGAAGGACACGGCAGAGTCCATGACTTTGAAAACAAATTTCGATTTTGATACGTCTGACCACAGGGCCATTTCACCTCAGAGCTTCGGAAATGAGCTCGGGCCCTCAGAAGGAAGCGACGTTTCTCAATCTGCTTTTCCTTGTTTTTATCCTCTTGTTTTTTTTGTATCTATCTCTCTCTCTCCCTCTCAAGTTTTAACTTGTATTTGTGGACTGTGTTCGCTAACAACGGTTTTCAGAATTGATCCAGAACCCATGCGGGGATTTTCACCGTCGAATCATCTCTGTTTTGGAAAATTACAGCCATTCGGAGTTGGTTTGCGGCTTTGTTCTGCACCGTGCAGTTATTTCTTTGGGCTCTCTATGCGTATATTTGGACACTTCGTACTGAGGACAACAAAGTCATTGAAATAGCTTTATTCATCCATGACTGCACCATTTATCTACACACACAGCAGCGTATATCTCCTCTTTACTTGGAATGGGTTTATCTGTCTTTTTTTGTTGTTGTGTCCAAAATTTGCATTATTTTACCTAATTTTCAGAAGCACTTCCAACTCTGAACATCTCGCGTATCGGGGGACTTTTTATTTTTTTTCATGGTGAGCCACTTCACTGTGACATATGAATCATTCAGACACAAAAAGGCTTCTAAGCCTGAGAGAAGAACATGGATTGGTGCTCTGTCCACACATTACTGAGCAAATACATGATCTCAGACACGATTTATTCCCATCTCTTTTTTTGGACATGAAAAATTCCAGAGATAATGGAGTTTCGGAAAATAAAACGGCGTTTTAACGCGCAAGTGATTTCTAAAGCGTTGTTGGTTGGAAGCTCGGCAGACGAGGAATGACGCATCACTCAGATGCTATATTAGGTCATTGCTGGAGGTTTTTTTTTCTTTTTCTAAGTGAAATGACTCAAACCTATTCAGCTGAAGGTTTTTTAGGCCTTACATTTGTTCGTGGGTTTTATGGTTAAGCTCAAACTTGGCCAGGTAAGAAAACTGGACAGAAAAAGACTTAAGAACTGTAAAAAAAAAAAAAAACACTTTCAGAAATAAAAGTCTGGAAAGAGAGGCACTGATTTGTATTTATCTCCTTCTATTCTGTTGCCTCAAAGTAAATCCAGTGCAACCAACCAGCCTAAGATGTCACCTAAGGAGTAATTGATCAGTTTTAATGTGATTTAATCTCAATACAGACACAGATTAGTGATCAGACTGCATGAAGTAACACAAAGGGGAAGATCAGGAATAAAGTCATGGAGGTGTTTAACTCAGGGTTATGTTATAAAACTAATGAAGAGAACCCAACCCAACAGAAAATCTGGTCATTATGGAAGAGCGACAAAAAGCGAGCTGTCACTTTAAGGCAGCATGCTGCTATTCAGGGTTATTAGAAGCCTGATGGGCCACCAGGCTTTACTTGTGCACCACCAGACTAAGCATTGCTTATTTATTTTAGTATTTTTTTTTAATGTTCGCATTTTTTAAGACATTATAGTCAATATTCATCTTCCAATAATGCATAATTATCAGGTGATATTTTCAAATTTCCTGTCAACCGTAAACATTTCTTAACTCAAAAACTCGACCGGCCGCTGGATGAATGACCGCCCAAGTGCCCCAACCACAGGGCTTAGCAAGTTTTCTGGGGGAAACCCTGGATGTGCCTTGATGCAGTGCAGGACAACATCTATTTAGCCCAGAAAATGTGATGTAAATTAGATCTACCTGCATGCTGCCAAACTAAAACAAAAAAAAACCCCGCGTCAGGGGAATGTTAAATACATCTGTTTAGAGCTTTATTTTGATTGATTTTTAAATGTGTTGTACCTCGTGTAATTATTATTATTATCTGTTATTATTATTCTGCCTTCAGCATAATGACTTCATCTTTCTTTAACGGCATTCAGCTCTCAGACACTCTTCATCATGACAGCAGCAGCAGCACAGGCAAGATGCTCATTAAACAAGAGGGAGGTCTGCTCCACTTCTGCAGGCGCAATCGACTGCAATTTGTTGTTTCTTTTTCTTTTTTCTTAAGCAACTATTTGGAATATCTAAGTCTGGACCTTTGTGTGCGGAAAATCTATGTTATCACACATCAACTCCATTGGGAAACATGGTGGTGGCAGTATCATGCTGTGGGAAGTGAGTCAGAGTGGATGAACTTGAGTTATTTTCCAGGATATAATAGGAAATAATGTCAATCTAGACATTTGGCAAATAATTGAAGCAGAGCAGCTCTACAATTAAGGAATCAAGGTAAAGGGTGGTGAAAATAAAAGACAACCCACTTTTCAAAGTTTTATTCTGAAAAAAAAGTTTTGAAATTTTTTAATTTTCCTTATTCTTAGCAATTATGAATCACCTTGTGTTAACCATGTTCCATAAAAGGGGACAAAATCTATTTGAAGTTCAGGGGCACGGACACGTTCACCAGGCTGCGGATAAAGACGTAAACTTTGACTGGAGACTTTTGCACGCTGCCGAAGGCACGACGCATTAAAACACAAAAAAAAGTCTTCGATTTCAGTAAAATCCTTTCTGCGGGAGGACTCAAAGGGAGTTGAGGAGAATTGCTTTCTCTTAGCCCTCAGAGAAAGCATTAAATAGATTTCACTGAACACTATAATTGGAAAAATAATTATCCCAACAAACAATGCTTGATTATTAAAAAAAAAAAAAAAAAAAAAAAGAAACGCTGTCTGACAAACGCAACGTTTTAATGTCAGGGTTTAAAAAAAAAACTCCTGGTGTAATGAAGTTATCAAATTAAATCAATGATGTTTGCGAGTTAATCGTCGGGGAAGCCTTATGGCAGCCCGAGGAGGAAAAGTGTCCCACCGCAGCGGCGGCGGCGGCACCGAGTCACATAACAACCACCTGGTGAACTGTGAACACTCCCAGCCGCTGGGTTGTGTTTGCTGTTGTGGCCCCCTCTGATCCCACTGTCCCGGCGTTGTTAATGATAATGTCAGCAGTGATGGCAGCGCGAGGTGCGCTGTTTGCACAGCGCCGCAGCTCTTGTGTGTATCTAAAGCTCGGAGCGGCCCTCGGCGTACGCGCGACCCAGAGGTGACCCCTGCGGTGTCCCTACTGGTCCGGAGCGGGGATAACACCCTCCGCAGGCAACGCTCATTAATCATCCCATTCAAACACACAAAACGCAACCCATCCTCCCATCTTCTCCTCCTCCTGCTCCTCCTTCTCTCGCCTCCTCTTTCTTCGCCGCTCGGCAGCACCGGCACCCTGTAATGGGGTCAGCGCACCCATTTAACAGAGACAGAGTAGAGAGAAAGGAAAAATGCGCGAGGGATGGAGAGAGGATATATATGTGGAGGTAGTGGTGTGGTGGGCGAGGGTGGAGGGGGGGCAAAAAATGAAGTAAGATTAAATAAGAAGCAACAAAGGGTGGAGGACAGCGAAGGTGGAGAATATAATAAAACGAAGCGGAAGCTGGGGAAGGAAATAATTACACAGGGAGGTGTTTGAAAGTGTGAGCGATTATCAGAGGAGAGGGAGATGTAATAGCATCAGGGTGAGAGAGTAAAGCTATGGTGGCGCTCCTACATAATGTGCTGGAAAGTTGAAAATTTTCATGCGTGCTCTTTGAAAACGTGGACAAGAATCACTGGAAAATGCTGTTAATTACGTGACTCCGAGTGTGTGATTCACTCCGATGCTGCAGGACAAGCGTGTGTGTACGTAAGCTGTCACACACCCACAGAGAGAAAGAGAGAGAGGCCTCAAAAAGCTGGCAGCGACACTCAGCCGCTCTCAGACACGCACAGGCTGTGGCGGGCAACGCCAGGGAGACGGCGGCAGAACCGGGATCCTCCTCCTGCTGCATTATTCTCTTTGGAATGTTGTTTTTATTTCCTGGTTTCAAACTGTGCCGCACCACCCCCATCGCCACCCCCACTGCTTATCCAGCGATGCGCAATACACACACACACACACACAAGCTGCAGCACTCATCGTTGCCCCAATACCACGTTCGAGAAAACAGTCTGTGACAGATGCCCTACAACCAAATCACAACTCGGATGCTAAAAAGACGAAGAAGAAGAAAAAAATCTGACAAAAAGTGTTGCTTTTGTTTGGCTTTGCTTGTCGATGAAATGTGTTGTGTTGTTGGAGGATGAAGGCCTCCAGAAGAGCTGAACTTGAAACACATTTTTGACTGTTGGGGAAAACGGTTTGCTGCTTTGTGCTGCAAATACAAAGCATCGAGCGAAGCGGCGGCTGCGAAGCGGCAGCAAACAAACAGCTTGGTGAAGTTGAGCCGGGAGGAGTTGCAGAGATTAAGGTGGAGAATCAGTGGACGAGAAAACGATTAGTCCACAAATCTAAAAGGCCACCTTCTACAAATCAAACAAAATTGGTGTCAAATGTTTGTGCTGGTTTGTGCAGCAAACATTTTCACTTGTGCCGCTCTCATTTTAAAGATATTAAGAAATTTTTCCTGAGGTCATAAAAGGTCATGACCTCATCCCCCCGCACCTTCTTCAAATCACATAAAATTGGTGCCAATCAACTTGACTACGTTTGTGCAGCAATTTCTTTTTGTTTGTGCTGCTTTGGCTTTAAAGATATTAATGAAAGTTTTAAGGTCAACCAGCCTCCCCGCCCCCACTTTTACTAAATCAAAATGACCTTTAAACTTTCATTAATACCTTCAAAGCCAAGGCAGCACAAACACAAAAAATGTTGCTGCACAAACAAAGTCAAGTTGATTGACACCAATTTTGTCTGATTTGAAGAGGGTTGGGGGAGGCGGGAAGAGATGGTTGACCTTTCATGACCTCTGGAAACATTTCTCAACATCTTTAAAATGAGAGCGGCACAAACGGAAACTTTGTAGCACAAACGTTTGACACTGAATATTTGTTTGTTAGAATGAATACAACGTCCAGATTTAAATCCCATTGGAGACCCGAAGCAAGACTTGGAAACTGATGCCCACGGATGCTTTCCCTTACAAAAAGTCACTGCTTTTTCTACATCGTTGAATAGAAGGAAAAAAAACAAAAAAAAAACAGGTTCTTGTTGCTTCAGACTTTGCTAAATCTGCCTAGCAACTCCTCCTAAAACTCAACACTTGAACCGGCGATTCTTTGTTTAAACCGTGAGCTTCGGTGAGGCATTAGAGAAAGCGAAGAGAGAGAGAAAAATGGAGATGCGGCGCGAGGTGGAAGGGACAGATGCATGTCAGTGCACTGATAACAGTTTGAAATTATTATGGCTTGGCCTGCTGATTTGGCCTGCTTATCGACACAGAGAGCAGCTGGAGCGGAAGCAGAGGCTGTGACACACAGCTCACAGCAGCAACAGAAGTAGCCTATTTGAAAACCTTTTGCGCAGCACCTGCTTTACAAGGTTTTATCAGTAGAACCTGCTTTCGCAGGGTTGCACTGTACATCAGTCCCATATTTGATATCCCTCCACCCAGATTAAATACAACCCCTTTTGTTGCAAAAAACAAAACTAGATATAACCAAATCTGAAAACGACAGATTCCATCCTTCATTGTGAACGTTTGTTCCACACTAAAAGAAAAGAAAGTGGAGCTCCAACTTAAAAAGTTGCATGTAAACAACTTTAAAGACTTTATATATACACTCGGATAAACTTGTAACAAATTAGTTCTATCTTTTTAAGTTGTTATCTGTTTTCTTGTTTCTGTGCAGCGAGTGATTATCACCGTCACCATGCATGTTCGTGCATTTCGTCAAGTCAGAATAACTGAAACTCAGTCATGTGAACATTTCTGTTGGCGCCCCTGGCGAAGACGTTTTAAAGAGCCCCTAAATAAATTGACTTTTTACTGCTGTAGTTCCATGACAAAGTGAGGAATGTAGAAAATTAAACCTTTAGAAAACCTCTAGGTTAGGAAATAATTGTTGACTACAGGCGAGACCGGAGTGAAACGGAGAATGAAATGTGTGGGAGAGCACCTCGTCCTGTACCTGTGAAATCTGCTGGACTCCACCAGAAACCGACGTTTCAACAAGATCATTATTCAAAACACACACAAAATTGGTTCAGCAGATGTTAAATCGGTTTTCTATGACCATGTCTTTTCTCATGTCTAAATCCTGTAGAGACCCATGAGGTGAGTTCAAAGGAAGAGAGAATAAGAGAGGACCAAAAACTCTGGAAGATCTAGATCTAGACTGTTTGCAGAATGAAAGGTTATTCTCTCTGTATGCACCAAGTCTGGGTGCTGTCTCATTGGCACAAGTTGTACAGAGTATAAACCGTATTTACCATGTTTCATTGGGGCAACATTGACCACCATTGGAGGTCCACTAAGTTATCTGTGTTTTTGTCTTAAGGGAAGAAAGATTTACTCATAAAATCCACATCAAGACGAACACAAAACCACACAAAACATAAAAATGGAATGATGTTTTTACTGTCTCTTTCTCAATAAAAACTTGTTCTAGTTTTGAAAGAAAAAAGTGAGTGAATTGTTTTCCGCTTCTTGCTTGTTAAAAGTTTCTTTTGTTATATTGTTTGCTTCATAACTGTCAGCTGCAGTTTGACATAACGCTCGCTCCGTTCACAGAGCCTCGCAGTTGTAGCTTGGACAAATGGTTTTTTTAAACATAAAATATGAAGATATGTTTTTAAATCATCACTCGATGAGACCGGCATTAGAAGATTTAATTTGATCTCTTTGATGCGGAGGAATTTCTTAACCATCAAAGAGGGTTGTTTTCAAACTAATGAAAAATGAGTTAAGCTTTACTTTTCTTTCCATTTCCAAAAATGTTCTCAAACCAGTTTCTAATTTTTGTTTTTTCTCATTACAACTCGGTATTGCCTCTTTCAGTCATTATAAAGCTTTGACCAAGTGATGGCGTCACCATTTCTAGTCATTTCTCCCCCTGTATGCTGCAATAAGAGCCCCCTTCATTCCCCAGATACCCTGACCATTCAAACATGGCTGATCCTGGCAAATCCAAAAGCCCCCACTTCCAGTGTGAAAACAGTCACAATGCTACCATACTCTGTTTTTGCTCACGTCTTTTCCCCCATACCCAGAATTTGTTTCTGCACATCACCAATCAGTTTCAGCCTTACGGCGGAGAAGCGCCCCATCAGGATTGTTTTCAGTTCATCATCAGCGCTAAAGCGTGAAGGTCAGGTTGTTTTCTGTGCATCCGATCTTAGATCCTCAACTTCTTCTCCTCAGGATCATGAAATACAGCGACAGGATGATGGGTTCATTCGAAAAGACCCACAACTTTATTCTGTGTTTGGTAAAAGCCCTCTTTCATCCCTGTAAATGCTCATCTTATCTGACCACGGTGCTGAAATCATTGGCTTGTGGATATCTCCTTTCAGTCGCTTGATGAGATCCTTGATTGGCATCAAAGCCCTGTTGAGACATCCAGACTCCCCGGTTCCCAACATATCGACACCATGATAATAAAACACTACTATCCCATTACCAAAGTCTTTCTCAACGCTTGGGGAACTCTCACAGTTAAAAGCAAATGCTGCTGCTGATGATGATGCCTGAGTTCCTGATGCACCACAGAGGATCTCTTCAAGGCCTTGCATTGATCATCTATGTTCTGGTTGATTTTTCAATGATTCAGTGTGAAAGAAGTCTCGCACGTGTTCCTTTTTTCTGTTAGTAATTAGTGCATATCTAAAATTCAGTGTAATGTCTCTTTTATAAATATTTAAAAGCCCATGAGGTTTCTATTAAGATTCATTTATCTTCTGTTTATAGATTTCTTTGGACTCCTTGAGAATTGCAATGATGTTGTGTCCTTCAGAAGACGAACAATTGAAGATGAAGAACAAAAAGGATTTCTCATTATTTCCCAAATAGGATCTAGCACAACGAAGTGAAACATTCAATCCTAATCCAATCCTCCTGGAGGTACCGAAGTGATTCCATCTTTTCCCGATGTTTGAGTCAGCCAATGATAGCATTACAGGCGGCCAGAACTGGCATCCATCTTCTCAGCAGAGAATAAGTGTATTTCCCAAAAGGTCCTTTGTTTTTCAGCGGGCCAAAGAGAAGATCACGGCTGTTTCTTGTAATGGTAGTGATTTTCCCCAACCGAGTGTAGAGAGGTCTGGGCAGCTGGTGTCGAAACAGAGAGCTCTGTCTGCCAGAGACGAGGAAGCTAATTTATATAAGAATGGGATGGAGATTAAGACCTCTGAGGGTATTATGGATTTGGGGAATTAAGCATAATGGATTTCATGTCGAGCTTTCTTTTACGAGTCTCCCGTTGGAGAGAGGTACCAAGTCTTGTTGAGAGCAGATCTGATTCATTTTACGACTGCAGCACTGGCACCGAGTGCAACGCATGTACACCCACACATAAACACGCATTCATTCGCTATGGCCACATTCATTCAACCAGCAGCAGCCCATAATGAAATATGGCTCATAAAGTGCTTGAATTAAAATGCCTTTTGTCATCCCCAAGTGCATATTTATGGGATAAGTTTTTTTTTTCGTTTTTTTTTTTTTTTTTTTTTGCACTTCAGCTTTTAAAATTCCCAAAACCACAAACAAACCCGCTGCAGGATGCGGCAAATGTGTTATGTGAGACTAAGTGATGCAGCCAGACACAAAAGTAGGCAACAGTGGTATCAAGCAGTCTAAATATTGGCACCAACATTAATGTTTCCCTAGTCGACTTTTAAAATACTGCGAACGAACGGATTAAATACAGCTCAATCATCAGAGAAAAGGAGGGAAAAAAAACACGCTGATTTCATAATATTAATAGTCTCAATAGTCAATAAGGAAATAAATTAACTGCAGGTTAACTGAAATGCAGGACTAGCATATTAACAAGTAAACTTTGAATGCTTCAATTAATTATTGCTTTCGGTTATATTAAAATTGCAGCGACACATATTGATGCATACTAATGAATGTTCTAAGGTTCCACCTCGCTTCATCTCACACACCGAAATTCTGAATAAAGAAAAAACATCCCATTTATTTATGGTCTAATTAAACTCTTGAAGTTTGTTTTTATTTTATTGTATTTCAGTTTTAAGTCTTTTTGCTTGAATTTCCTCCGAGGTTTAAAACCACTTTGATTTCTTTCTCTTTTTTTTTCCTGTTTTTTGGCCTCTGGGGGGGTTCAGGCTAACATCCACATCTATTACACTGACATACAGAACAATCACCTGCAGGGCTCGGTTTGGGTTTGAGAATTTGTGCTTTGTGGCTTTTGTTTCTCAATACAAATGCAATTATATGACAGAATGATCCAAGAACAAATGGGAATACAAATGTCTCAAAACCACATGACCACACAGCGATTGTTCAACTTCAGATGAAGTACGTTGGAACCTTTAGCCATTAAACTTGGTTTCTGGTTTAGAGCTTCCAGTCAGAGCTAGAGTATGATCTTCTTCTCAGTTCCAAAGCTATTGCATCATTTTTACAGGAATCTGCACGCAGCAGTTCAAATTAAAAAATATATTAGAGTGGTACATTTGTAACTCAGTAACTTTAAAACACAGTTTGGGGTTTATGATTTACTTTTTTAGCACCAGTTTAAATGTGTTTGGTGGTTTTGCGCATGAGAACAACTTTTGAATTAGCCAAACAATACATAAACTATTCAAACCTTGAATGCACAAATCAAATACGGGATGTTGAGCTGGATCTCCTAGTTCCAGAGAAATGAACTAATGCTATTTGGAATCATTTCCTGCCCCCAACTCTCTGTAAACAGTTTGTGGACGACCACTTCCTGTTCCAATATGATAAAACACCAACGCATAAAGAAAGGTCCACAAATTTGTCATCCATTGAAATAGCTGAGATTTTATAGACATAAACATGTAAAAGACGAAACATCCGTCACTAGCGCCACTGGTTATCTTCCAATCATGCCTAATCCATTTCTGACATGAATTTATTGACTGTTAGGTCTTTAAAAATGTATTTATGAATCGGATGTCTTCTTAACTACTGCTGGATGAGGGCGTCACACCTCTTCCCAGAGTCTACTGTAACAATACGATGAATAGCTTGACCAAAACGCAGTATTTTTGCTGCTCTATTGCCATGAATGCCTTTGAGTCATCCGACTACCCCGTGTGCGGATTTCGGTTTATATATTCAAGGATGAGAGGATTAAAGTGTTTGCCAATGAATAGATGAGTGGAGGGCATTACAGCATGCTTTGAATATGCAAGCTCTGCTTAACTATATTTTCTGTCACCTACTTTGCTGTCAAACTAGGAAGATAAATGTAAAGTACCAACTCAAGAGAGACTAACTTTCTTAGAGGGATAAAACGAGACTTTGTGACCTTGCTTTGATGAAAACGTTGTTCCTCATTTGCTAAATCTCGCCATGTTGTAAAAAAAATGTGGAATTTTGTATTCTGCCTCTGCTCTTATTAGCTCTGCATCACGAGGACTCCTCCGACGCAAGTTTATTTTTTTTTTAATTGATAAAGAAATACAAATGTACAAACTCTGCACTGAGGTTGCGAGAATTGAAATGCTCGACGCCATAACTGCATTGGAGGAAAGAAATATTTAAGGTCCCGTTCCTGAATCTTGCCCAGCACACGGAGTTAATAAATCTCTTTTACGGCCCTGCACCCAGACACATAAAGGTAGCCGTGCTCCCCGGTTTAAAGCGGCACTTGGAGGGAGAGGGGGATATTCTGAGTTATCTTTGTAAACGGGCGCCTTCCCCTGGCTCGAGCTCCGCTCTCAGCTTCCCTGCCAGATAAACATGTTGTTCCAAACACTGGTTCTACGCACGGCGTCGGGCGGAGATTAAGACCGACTTAAGTTTATCATAAATGAATTGCAAAGTCGACAGTTGTGTGGCCCACTGCCTCCCAGTTCTAAAGCCACCAGCTGTGGTATTTCGGAGGTGACGGGAGCCGTGCTGAAGGAGCCACGAGGCATTCCAGTGCTGAGGTGGGCTGTAATCCTCTGCTCCCGGCTCGCCCCCGACAGAGAAGAAAGCAGCGGGGAGACACATTCGCAAATCAGAATTTATGGTGCCCTCAGTGCTGCCTCAAAGCTGTTTCAGGGAGACAGCGACGCTCGGGGTACGTAGGGGGCTTTTCACACATCTCAATCTGGCATGAAAAAGCGTGCAGTCTGAGGAAAGTATGATCAGCTCTAATGTTAAACTGGCCTTAATTATTAATCCGCATTTTGTAGACGGCGCAAACCTACCAAGACGGAGGTATCAGGAAGAGCTGCAGCTGTCCAAAGTTTAGGTGGGAGAATGTGTTTATGGGACAACTAATGGTTGTGCACTCCTCAAATCTGGCGTGGCAAGAAGAAAGCCATTAAATGCTCGGTTTCCCTGGAACCATGTAACGGTCGAGAGCGTGGGCTGCTGAGATGAGGCTTCGCATCGAGCATTTCCGCCTACAAGCAAACCGCTTTGTCTGCAGGAGAACCGAGAGGACATACAGTGAAACACGGTGTTGGCAGCATCGTGATCTGGGAACTGCTTTTTTTTTTTTTCAGAGACAAAGAAGCTGGCCATTATTGGTCGGTAAATCAATAGAGCTGAAGTCTGGAAGACAAACTGTTACAGACTTGAAGAAAAGAAAATCTGAGACCAAGGACGAGGTTTGTGTTCTAACGTTTAACATGAAAGAACAGATCAAAGCATGTTGACCCAGTCAAAGTCGAGATCCAAATCAATTGGGAGTGTTTGGGGAGATTAAAATTAGTCAATCACAAACCACCTGTGTGAGGATTTAGTTTTTCCTGTGTTTATTTGGTGTCTACCCCTTGATTGTCCCCAGCTGTCCCTCGTGTCCCTGATTACCTTCCCTGTGTATTTAATCCCACCTGTGTCTGTGTTTCCTCGTTGTGTCCTTGCCTAAGTTGTCATTGTCTTTGCCTGCCTACCTGTGTTGAGTTCACCAGTGCTGCCTGGATTTCTGTTTTTCTGTCAGAGCTTCGATTAAGTCATCGTTTTTTTCACTCCACCACCTGGGTCCTCCGCATTCATCCTCACCACCAAATACTGCACTTCATGACAACCTGATCCAACAAGGCTGAAATTGAGGCTATTCTGCAGAAGAATGGGCAAAAAAAAAAAAAAAATCAGTTTCCACTTGTGTAAGGTTGGCAAAGACATGCCCCGGAAGACCTGGTGGTCATAATTGCAACAAAATCTATTTTTCCAATATATTGGCTCCGGAGGGCTGAATACAATGTACTCAAAATGTCATAATAGACACAAGAAACAGAAAGGTTGTTGGTCAAAAGACTACGTTTAACCTTTTCAGCTTGCAGGCAAACATAATGTGTTGCAAGGTATTAAATCCATTGTCGTCCTTTTGATCGTTTTAGTTCAAAGATCGTTTAGGGTTCATGAAGCACATTGTTTAACTCTTAAATCTATGTTTTAGTGATGTCCGCATTTTCTGGTTTGGGAAGGAACCTTGAAATGTTTGGCGCAGAAAACTCAAGACTGTTTGGATTTAAAAACCACATGCAGAGAAGGAATTTTCATGTTTTTATGTCTGTCACACACACATACACATAAAAACCTTAGGACATACAGACATGTGCAAGAACACAACAGATCCTTCTTTATCGCAGCGCATGTAAAAGCTCATGCGACTTTTTCACAGCGTCAACCAGGCTCGTCCCTGCCATCTTAGTGTCTCTTCACCCAGCTTACTCCGGCAGTAGACTGACAAGGTAACAGCTTATTATAATAACACCTAACCAACACGCCAAGTCATCTGCCATTTTGACTCGGCGCTCCATAATTAACTATTGTCGCGCTGCTCTCGCAAAGGCTCCCAAATCTCCATCTTTTGACTGTCACCGTTTGGGACGTCGAGCTGACCTCCGACCCTTGGCAAAGATCACGCGCGGAGACGTCGCGTGTCTGGAGAGCGGAGACGAAATGCACACAATCTGACTCCATTCACACACTCCCCGTTGAACGGATAAAGTCCTCCAGCAGCCGTAAGCCCGGAATCACCCGCTTGCTGATCTCTCGCACCTTCTTTTCATCTCCTCCCATCCTCTCCTGAATCTCCCCTCCGTCCTCTTTAGTTCCTCTCTCCCTCCCCGAACCTTCTCATCTCGCTCGAATGGTGTCTCTCTTTTAATGCACTTCAAGTCTCTTTGCTCTCCTGCTAAGTATTTCCCATGCTGATGTAGTCCATTGAGAGCCAGTGATTGTGTGTGTGTGGGGGGGGGGGGTGAAAGCAGGGGGAAAAAAGAGGAGCAGGGCAGATCACTGCAATGCAGAGCAACATTACACAGCAGCGTTGCTCTGCGTGCCTGTTGTGTGTACAGTTTGTGTACATATTTAGCCGGACTTTGTTTGCTTTCGAACTTTTGTGTTTGCACGTGGGGGAAGCAGGCGTGCGTGCGTGCGTGCGTGCGTTTACGCCGTTAACGCGTCGCCCGGTGTGTATTTGTGAAGGATGACCGGGCTCAGCCGCAACTATTTGTCATGGCCGAACACCAAAGCCTCTGCAAGCTATGCACCATGACTTTTAAACAGATCTCTTTTCACTCACATCAAACCAATGCCCGTCTGTGCATTTTATTTTATTGTATTTTCAATATGCCGGCATGTTAATGCCTGAGAGACAAGAATATAGGTTTTTGTGCCTTCACATAAACGCTCAGGAGGGATCCGCCCGGCTAGATCCATCATGCGAAACGCCATTGTTCTAATCAGGCTAATTGTCCCGATCCTCGACACGTTCCTGCCGATCCCTACTTAACTGATGCCGCAGCCTCTCTTATTTTCTTTCTTTCTTTCCAGAGGAATAAACGACACGGCGGTGGAGAAAGAGCGAGAGGCAATCTGAGCCACAGAGGCCCACCGGCGTTTGAAGCCTAAAGACTCTTTCATCCTTGACTCTGGGAAATGAATGATTTCTTTTTTTCTTCTTCACACAGCGATGGGACAGGTCTGACAGGACTCAAACACATGAACCATGGCAAAGTTGTTAGCCTGGCAAAACACGCATGCATTATACAATACGAAATAATAATAGTAATAAAATGTAGGATTGCAAAAGAAAACATCCACCTCGCTTTAGTCGGTCCAGAGAGAGAAAGTACTGTAAAAATTAGATGCCACGGGCGAGGAAGTGAGAAGGGAAGCTTTAAAGGTGAGGGAAGAAATGGTGTGAAAAGGATGGGAAACGATGCTTTAATTAGTCGTTTGTTGCTTTAACTAGCATTTAGTTTTAACTGCGCTTCTTTTGTCTGAGGATACAATGGGGCTGATGTGGTATGAGTGAACTGCACACTTTAGAGGATTAAGGCTGGACTGAGGCTGTGCTCACAAACAGGAGACTGCACAAACTTCACACACTCTCCTTAAACACACACCTACAAAGAAACACCAACCCGCCCCTTTAACACACACGCACAGAGTCCCCAGTGTGCGTTACACACACACACCCACTTGGGGATTATCTGTGCAACAGAGTTCTGAACACTGAGAGTGAGGAGGAGGTGTCTGAAGAGCCCAAAGAAATACACACAGACTCTCTCTCACACACACATATTTTCAGTGGGTGCTGCTACCTGTGTGCTGGGCAGCATATAGAGCAGCATCTCTCTGTGTCCGCCCTGTGAGGCTAAGATGACAGCCGGAGCGTTGAGAGAGAGAAGGGGAAATAGAGGAGAGGGGAAAGAACAAAAGCAAAAGGTGAGCAGGAGAGCGGCGGAATAAAGAGGCGAGGAAATGGGGAGAGAGAGGGAGGGGAGCGAATCAGACGGAGAGATGAAAGAAGAAGAGAGACCGTTGCGCGAGACACGCAGGCTGGGGAAGGGGATGGTGCAATGTGAAACCCTGGCCCCGGGGCCCGTGGCCTTACATGTCCTCATTTCACAAATAGATTGTATTGATTTCATACAGTTAATGTGGAAGATTGCCTCTATTAGCTTCTTTCCCCAGCCTTCAATGTGTGAGGAACGCTGCAGGCCATCAGCTTCGCCCGGCTTCCATCTGATCTCTCCAGCCCTCTGCATGGACAAGCTCAGCGCACCTCCGGCCGCTTTGTTCATGCACTATTAAGAAAAGGAACATTCTGGATTTTTCAAGTGAATATTTTTTAAAACGTGTAAAGCAGTAGATCACTTTCATGTCCTCCTCATTTGGTATCAACCCAAGAAAGTTAGTCCTGGAGGCTAAAGCTTGCGGCTAGTCCTAAAGGGGCCCAGACCAAAGCAGAGTCACCAGCTGCTTGTTGTTTAATTGCTTGATTTGTGGTTGAGTTTATTTCAAAAACTGTTTTGTGTTTGGCTTTGCAGTTTGAAGGATTTCTACTGACAATGTAAATATGTTAATGATATTATGCATTATCTGTTTTTTTTTCTTGTTCCTGGTAATGGCCTAACCACAGAGTAATGTTGAAATTTTGAGGCTGTTTTCATTCAGGAAGAGTGAAAAAAGATATTGAAGATGGTACATCTAACAGAAGATGAGTGTTTTTTTGGTAAAGAAATACAAGCACATTGCAAATTCTTTTTGGTTCATTACTTTTTTAAATTGTGAAAACAGTTTTACATAGACCATCCCATCCTATTTTGAGTATTTCAACCATCATCAAATGTGCATCAGGTGGTTATTTACAAAAGAGATGATGATTGTGTTTATAATTATGCAGGAAATGGAGTTTGGAGGCTGCACACCAACATAAATCTTCCTGAGTGAGAACAGATATTGCAGAAGGTACATTAAAAGCATTTCCAATGAGAAATCTAATATTTGTTTTGTATCAGATGTTTAAACTTTAAATTTGAGTTTTACAGCAACTTACTTTTCCATTATGAGGTTACCTTGACCTGAAATGATTTACAAGTTCACCAAGCAGTGAACTTGTTCAGTTTCCAATATGGCTGCCACATCCATGAAACAGAGGAAGTCAAAGGTCACAGCAGGACACAGCATTTAAAGAAATATATTATTGACTTGTAATGAAATTAGCAGTTAGCATCAAAACACAGATAAATCTACCAACTCCACCCTAATCCTCGATTTGCAACTAAATGAAGACCCCAAAAAAGTTACCTACAAAATTGTGAACTATCCCTTTAAGGGAATGAAGATGGAGAACATGAGAGTGCATGTTATTTGGGTCAGGCTGTGTGTGAATCTGTCACACAATAGTTGCCAGGGAACGTCTTTTTTTTTTTTAATGTAGCACCCTTTATTGTACTTCGTGGGTCGGCGGTAAGAAGGCTGAACCAGATGCAGAATCATCCTATACATTAATATAACATGATCCCTTACAGGAGAGCTTCAACACGCAAAAACTAAGAATAAATATATTCACAACTGCCTCTACTATTGTTTGGAGATGAAAGCATAAAAAGTATCTCCATAAAAGATATTAACCAGTAGTTGATAGAAGTGTCTTTTTTTTTTAACAACAGAAAAGAAAAATGCCTCTACACCTGCTTTTTTTTTTTTTGTCCTTTGTCTTTGTTGTCATTCAATATTTCCTCTGAGAAATACTTTAAAGAAAAAGAATACAATAACCTCTGTGCCTTTGTCGAGTGGAATAAAACATGAAGCAGAGGTCCTTGTGGCCCGGCTAAGTCTGAGAGATAAAGAAATCCAAAATGCATCCATTGGCTCGGTGTTCTTCTGTGGTCCTGCCTTCCTTGGTTTTGTTTTCCATTAAAATGATAGTAACAATGATAAGAACTTCCAAAATCTTTCCAGAATCTCACTCTGCGACAATCCAGACAATCCCGAATTAGTCCCCGTCATAGCCCTGTAAAGAAATCCAGATAAGCAAACTAAGTTTGACCGGATGAGATGAAGAAAAATCAACAGAACTGCATACAAACAACTCCAATATTGACTGGGTAGGTTATTATTTTTGGCTCATCCAGGGAATGCAATTACTCTTCAGATTCTCGATTAGTCTCAGTTGTCCATCAGCGTCCCGTCCGTTGGTAGTCAAACCTCTTTGTTTAGATAAATAGATCTGTATTTATAGAAAAATAAGCATTGACCATACTGCTGGCTGTTCATTGCTAAGGCACTTGGCTATATTCGGTTATTTTTCTTCTTCTTGGGTTGTCTCGGCCGCTCCTCTGTCTCAACGTGCATGCCCAGCTCGTTCCAGGCCTTCGGGCTGTCGAGGTTCATGACTCTTGTTTTTGATGTTGTTAAGAGCTGTGTTTTTTTTTTCACCTCCACGCAGGTCCTTTGAGAGTGATATTATGAACATTAACGCCCACAGCCGTGCTGTAGCCTGCTAATTGTGGCGCTTGGTGGAAAAACGGAGCCTTTTTATCGCATTGTAGGACTGTGGAGGAAAAATGAAAAGCAGCGGTATCTGCAGCTGAAGTTTTGCCCAGAGGCAGAGATCCTGGTTCAGCTAATCCTTGCCAAATACCAACCTATGTGCCAGTAGTGGGGAAAAATACAAAACCTGACCTCAGGTCCTGGAATAAAACACGGCGTGTAGCGTAGTCCCACTCCCCCACAGGCTCCTCTGAAAACCAACCTCTGTACAGGAGGAGTCAGTATTACTGGGTGATTCATCAGCAGAAAGGGAGATGACGAGCAGACAAAAGAAAAAAATGGTAGCAAGAAGGAGGGAGGAGAGGGATTAAAGGAAGGAGGAGTGCTAAAACTGATAGGACCGGTCCAGAACTTCCATGTAGTCTGGTTTGGTCCTCAGTCTGGGTCTCTGCTCTCCATTTCCCTGCTCACTCTGGCTGCCGTGGCCACCTCCGGCTGAGGAGCTGGCAGTGGTGACCACGAATGTTTGGTCAGGTCTCACTTCCTGTTTGGAGTCCTGGGTGCGGGGGTAGCAGGGCGGGGGCCTCCCGTACCTGTCGGGCAGATCTCTGAACTCGGGGGTGGGGAGTTGGAAGAGACAGTCCACAAGCTCCACTTTAGGAGTGGGACCCTGGCTGTCGATGACCGTGGGACACAGGATGCCATTCCCATGGAGACCAGCAAGCGCTCCCATTGCCCCTGTGATGGTGTTGATGGGGGATGAAGACACCTCCAGGGTCCACTCCTTCTCCTTCTCCGGCGTAGGGCAGTATCCTCCCTTGCACTCCTTCGAAGCCGCAAACGCCTGCTGCTGCTGCAGGTTCACATCCGCGTCCTGTTGGTCTTTGAACATCGGGTTGCTACACATGTGTGAGGTGCCGGCGGGGTCGGCTTCTTTCGCTGCCGCCTCTCGGGGCAAGATGGTGTCGTAGACGTGGTTGTGTTCGGCCAGAGGTAAGGGAGGCTTTTCAGGCAGGTTGTGGTGAAGGTGGTGGTGGTGGTGCGTCTGCTCTGTGAAGATTCCACACTCCATCTGTATGCCGGCCAAGTCTACCTCTCCCTGGCGACGGAACGGCAGCTTTTCCCTAACCCTCAGGGCGTAGGCAATTAGTGCCGCGGCTGCAAAGAAAGCGGAGACGAACAACACCAGCAGGCTGAGCACCAACACCGACAGAGGGATCGAATCTATCCACGGAGGGGCGAGGGGTCCCAGCCCAGGCGTAGGGTACATGGATACATTTCCTCCTGCATCTGTGGAGTTTACCATCTGCTCCTCCAGCTCACGGCCCTCGTGGGGCTCCAGCTCAGGACAGAGCAGCTCCATGGAGAGGGAGCGCAGGGCCACGCCTTTAGTCTTTTCGGGCAACTTGCAGACCGCCTCCCCCATAAGAATCATAGTGCTGAGCCCCTCGAGCCAACGCTTCAGCGGAGCCGCTTCACAGTTGCACTCCCATGGGTTCTGCTGCAGGTCCACCTGGAGAAATACATCACACCACAGCACACTGTCATTGCATAATAGTGAAATAATTACTGATCTGCCATGCAACGCGAATTCATGAATCATTCTGTTAACTGTTCACAAAAATAACTAATTTCGCAGTAGCCCTGGCGATGTATATTATTCATTTAAAACAGCTCCAAATAAGCTGAGTGCAAGCATTACTGAGGTGACAAGGAAGAAGAATGATGTTTACTAAATTTGTCTTGTGGTATTAACATAATACGGGGCCTTGCAAAAGTATCCACACCCTTGAATCATTCACATGCGTCAAGAATATTTTGTTGGGGTTTTATGAGGTGAACCAACCCAAAAAAGAAGTTGGAAGTGCAATGCAGAGTTTTCTTCTTCTTTTACAAAATCAAATCTTGTGCATTCAGCCTCCCCTTTGTCAGTGCTTTGCAGAAACATCTTTTCGTTACTGCTTCAAGCTTTTTAGGGTACGTATCAGCATCTGACAGCTTGTCTTGTTTCAGATTGTCAATTGAATTGGTTTTAAATACTTAAGGCTGTATTAAGTATAAATTGTTACACATTTTATTTATGAGTATCAGAGTAATGGGCCCTGAATGCAAATGCACACTGAACTTCTAAGATTTTTATTTGTGATGGAAATCCTAAAAAATGTGTCGTTTTTTTTTCTGCTTGTACTTTAGCTTTCCATGTAGCACAAACTTCTAAATTACGGTAAAAACTGTATTATTAGTAGCATAAATAAATAAAAATAATGTCATTAAGTGTGGTGGAGAAAGTGAATCACCTGTTTTTTGTTTTTTGAATGGCAGAGCGCAGCGTTTAGTTTTGAACCTGCTTGCGAAGGCCCTCAAAACAGATTCCTGCTGTGCTCTGGCTGGTTATGGACAACCCAGGATTTACACAAGTACTTTCTCAAAAAACTCCCAGGCAGGCGAACATGCGGGAGTATCCCAGCGCCGAGTCTTTAACAACAGGCAGGATGTGATGCAACTCTCCCCTGTGCCATAATCCAATAGGTATGCCCACAAATCCATTTTCTGCCTCCCAGCTATTGACTGCAGGTCCTAAAACAAACTCAAATATTCTCTTTGAAACACTTTGAAAAAGCTAAAGCAGATTATGCACAAAGGGAATCACATCATGTTGTATTGTCTGCAGGACTGATCTGTTCCGAGTCTTTAGCGGCGACACTGGCAGTGAAAGCAGATATTCTCTCTGTCGCACTTCCAAGGCGCTCGCACAAATGTTGTCATGCTAATTTGGTTAGGCCATCTCCTTGGCTTGCAGAGATAGATGGATGATTTTAATTTTTTTAAAGAAGGAGATGATTCAGCATTGCTGTTGCGGGAGCCGCTCCTTTCCCGGTTGTCACGCTCTCAACAGCCGGATGCTTTTTTTTTTTTTTTTTCTTCCTTTATTGGCGTCAGTCCACTGTGGGCTTTCACAATCGCAGCTAGAACCGATGGGTGACTAGAAACAACAAACAGCTGCAGTTCTAAATTAGCTTCAACACTCCTGCTAAATCCAAATTTTCACGCAAAAAAATATATTTTTTTCCAGTGTCTGCATTCTTGCAAGACGTGATTTAGCGTGAAGGAGCCAAATGACACAAAAATATGTGGCCAAACTGTCAGCTTAGTTTTTTTTCCCTTTCCTTCATAACTTTCACGGTGATGATCGTACATCTGTCTGAAATTCTCGAAGCATTTTATTGCACGCTTTCATTCAAATCCCTTAAACTCTGTCACCCCGTCTATCATTTAAGCATCTGTCCGACGTAACCAGGAGTGTTTACAGTTTACAAGCCTGGTCACCAAGTGTGAGATTTGCTGTCAAATTGTCAGTCAAAGCACTACTTTGGTAAGAAATTACAGACCCTTGCTTACCCCCGACAGGTGTTACTATTATGTCAGCCCATGCTGTGTGCTTTTGTGAAAATGGAGGCCTGTGGTTTAATACTTCAAAGAAATGCCTTTTAAAAACAGTCTAAAGCATTTTGTTACCAACCAGCGCTACCTTCTCTAGACAACCCAAATGTATTATTCAATGTTTAATAGATACTATGCATATATGGCGTTACTATAACACATTACTGCACTGTGTTACATTTATGTGCTGTATATGGGTTATGACTTTATCATTAATTTTTAAACTTATGGATCTGACATTGATAGTCATTCTCAGTAAGCTGATATTTGGTTTGTTAATTGATCTGGGTGCTAAGTAACGGGGTTTCCTGTGAGAAAAGTTGGGTTTGTCAAATCATTTTTTCCATAACCAAAATCTGGATTCTGAACAAAAGATCCGAGTTCACTGGAAAGCAGGTCAATAATACATTTTTCCATCCAGAAGTCCAATAGTAATCGTTGCTCTCTGTCCATCATCTCTCTGTGTGTCATCTCATGTACAGAACACCAAGATTCAAAGTCAGGAAAGGGTACACGCATCTGTGTTTCAATCGAAGGAACTACTGATTTGCTGTTTTTGAATAAAAGCCAAGAAGATATCATTCGTATTTTTAATAACAGTTACATTGAAGCCCAACACATTCAGCCTGAAATGAAGGACTCCATTTATTTGCTGCTCCTTCATTAACATGAAGATCAAAGATCAAGCAATTATTGTCCAAGATTTATTAGAGAGCTATAAAAATTCCCACCAGGGGAGAAATTCAAAATGTTCTCAGCAAATCCCGTGTCTCCTAATTGATCTCTTTGCTCAAACAGTGATTTTCTTTCAGTCGTTAGGTTTGCTCTGGGTGGCTCCCAGAAATCAAGTCGATATGAAGCATGTGTTAGAGTTTCTGGCACAAGGATTTTAACTGAAGTCTCTGGTGATGAGACGCCCCCTGAGCTTTAGCTTGCCAAGCCTTCACTCTTCTGATGAATGTCTTCCATTGTTTTATGAATAATAAGACTCGGAGTGAGCCTGAAGAGAGTGAGTTTGACAAACAATCAGAAGTGTTGGAAGAAATGTCTTTATGGGAAATATTTATTCTGTAGATGATATGCGGGGAGGAGAAAGCAAATTCAATCACTGTCAATAAACAATTTCAATCACTTGTCTTTAGCAGCCATAATTTAATAACACTTGCATTTATCGTTCTCTCGCATCGCTGGTGAGGATATTTTGGCCAGTTCTTCTTTACAGGTGTGTATAAATGCACAGCGCATAAAAACTCCCATTAGACTTTGACTGAACCACAGCATACACTGTGATTTTTTTCCCAGTTTCTGCTATTCTGTTGTAGATATGCTGCAGTCTTTGGGCTCATTTACTTGCTTTAGCCCAGCTTAAGCTGCCATACAGATGTTTGGATCTAAAACACTCGATAGACACAATAGATCAAACAGCCCCTTTGCACATTTATTCAGTTTATTTTCTTTTAATCCCACTTAAAGGTTTCAGATAAACAGCTTTTAATATCAAACTGCTTCATTACAATCAAAATGTGGTTTTCAAGTGATGACTTTGTTTATTAGGGGAAAAAAGCCAACCAAACAAACTGACCACATTCTTTGAGGGCCGAGTTTAATTTCACCAGCCACACACAGGCCTCATTAACGTCTGGCTTATAAAATCAAGAGCTTAAAGAGAGCCTGTCTGACATGAAGCAGGCTATAAGAGCTCAAAATGTAAAATATTATCTACAGAAATGTAGGAACAGATGAAAAACACTCAATTACATGCATTTGGAAAAAACATCATGACATTTTTAAAGCTTCAGAGACCAGGACGAGAGTCATTATCCACAAGTAAGGAAAACACAACAGCGTTTAAGCTTTGCCAGCCTACCAAAATTACTTCAAGAATCCATCAACAACTCACCCAGGAGGTCACAAGAGAGCCTAGAGCAACACTGAGAGAACTGTACTTGTCTCAATTAAGTCAGTGTCCATTATTCAACAGCAGAAAGACAGGAAAAGAAAAAATGACATTCCTGGGTGAATTCCAAGCTGTAAGTACTGAAAAAACAACAGAAGGCCGACTTACCCATTTACGCTAAAAACCCAATTTAAAGATTTAAGAATTTTGGACTGACAGAACCGAGGAGGATTGTTTTATACGGTGTAAATTTAGATATATGGTGATGGTATTGTGGTGGTCTTGGGCTGTTTTTTGATTATCTGGAATATATGTCCTAATGCGTGGTAGTACTAATCCTGCTAGCAGAAAAATCATGTATAAAACAGCCATTTTATCAGTTTGTGTAGCAGGACAAAGATCTGAAGAGCACTAGCTCTTCTACCCCTGAAAAGCTAAACTAAATGTAGGTATTGGGAATGGCCCAGTCAAAGTTTGGACTTAAATCTGGTTGAGATTCTATGTCATGCCTTTACACAGTCAGAGAAAGCTTGAAATCCCTCCAGTGGGGCTAAATTAAAACAAGTGGGCAAAAATTAATTCATAATGATGTAAAAGACTCATTACTAGTAATTCACAAACTCTTGATGGCAGTTGTTGCAGCTGAGAGTGAAACAGCCTGATATTATTAGGCAGAGAAGGCAATTCACACAGGGCCAAGTTGTTTTGGACAGCATTTCCACTCCCGAATGAATAATATTATCATCTGAAAACTGCGGTTTTGTTTTCACTCAAGTTATTTTTTCTGCTCTGGAACATTTAACGATGACAAAAAAGCAAGTAGCATAATGGCTACAAATACTTTGGCAGCACTGTCCAAAAGACATTGTTCCAGATATGTTGTGTTTCATTCAGCGGAAACATATTTTCTTATGACTGTCCAGATTTTATGTAGCAAAAATATCTGCAGATGAGATACAAAGTCAAAGAACCATATCAAATCAATTTGCTCGTTGAAAGTCTACACTCATGCTGTTCGATTTTATGAGTTTGTGATGTTTTGGCACTTTCCGGGGAATGCTCTTCTCTGCTGTGGCGTAGCTATCAACTTTCATATTCGCGCTCGCTTCGCCTGCAACATGCACTTTCGCGTTTGCGTATTTTCCCGAGCGACTTCACCGACATCCCCCCCGAGGAAAGCCGTGAACTTGTTCTGTACAGCGGTTTGCCGCTTCTTGTAGACGGCGCACGGGCGGATGTAATAGCAAAGAGCGAAAGCATCTGGTCCATTGAGGCCGCTGTTGGTAGAAAAGCAGGCGCCTCTGTTTCTGTGTGATCACTAAACATCCCTGCAACATGCTGAGTTTGGAAAGCAGCCTCTGATCTTCCATTCTGAGGGAAAACAAATACAGACTGCAGAAGTTTGCATCGGTTTGGATGTTTGGGATTGGAACGTGCAGCTAGCTGTTCAGTGGAGTGATGACATGAAGATGTAAACTCATTCTCACAGTTCTGGCAAAACAAACGCGTGCAAGATCACCACCATGTGCATGTGAAGTCATTTTGACGCTAAAATAATATTGTGATAATTAGTCTTACACTAATTATGTCCTGGCGTATCATCCACCCCTGCACATAATTAAATACCGACTGTTATTAACAGTAAATTACTCTTATCTCAATGGTTAGAACATTCCGCCTTTATTTAACAAGTGAAAAAAAAAATCATCACTGAAGTTAAAAAGGCTTTAATGGCATCATGTAATATGAAATCCAAATTACTGAGTCAGACAGCCAGTGAGACTGAGACCCATCTTGTCTCTGTAAATAGCAAAGTAGTGTGGTCAAACTTCCCAGCTCATGAAATCCTATAATGACAGAAGCTTTTTTGCTGAGCTAGTCTATTTTGGTTTAAAACACCTATAGTGGTTTTGTTTTATGCTGTGCTGCGCACTTTAAAATAAAGAAAACTGGTTCATGTTACAGAAGGATCTAAGTTGTTTTCATCCGCTTTTATTGTGCAGGTGAAATTGGATACACGAGATGTGCAGCCAAATAAAAGATGGTAGCAATTGCTATGAGTATGGACTTTGTATTGATTGATTTTACTGATGTGTCTCACCATCAGCTGCCTTATCATCCAAACATTTTCTGTCCTAATCTTATGCACAATCATGGGGTGTGGTACATCACCAAATCATGACAATGGGAACACAGGAGACATATAAGTCCGCACATACTATTACCAAAGGATAGTCACCAACGGACTTCACATGCATTTTTTGGACAATAGTAGGAAAGCTTAGTTCTTGTTCTGACACTAAAAAGACCAACTGAATCTCCTTTACTAGCTTCACTGGGCTTTGTAAGTCTGTATCTCACAAAATGCAAGGTACTTTATTGACATTCTATGTGACAAACCAACACAAAGTCATTTCTTTTGACAAATACAAATTGGAAGATTGCTCGTATATGTATTCAGCCTCATCAACTCTGCTAAAACTGAAACCTGCAGCGGAGGTTCTACAGATGTAGCTACAGGGAAGTGGTTTAGGTTAAACCACGTTTATGTGTTTGGATGGCCCAGTCAAAGTCCAGTTCTGCAACCAACTGACTTGAGAACTGTTGTTCAAAGTCAACTTGTAACTTGTTTTGACCAGGCTTGCTCTTTTTTACTCAAAAAATTAAAACTACATATATATTTCACTTCACAATCATGCACTTTATCACATGTATGTCATAATATAAGTTTGTAATTGTGAAAGGCAAATTACCCAATTATAAATTAACCAATTTAAACTTCCTTTAAAAAAAAACTTTATTTGTATGTTATATCTTTCTTTCTTCCAAGCAGAAGTGGCTTTTAGCTTTCTAAACCACTGATGGCGCTAACCGTCAGCTAATACAAACCATACTAATGATTCAAACTATGCAAACCAGCAGCAAGCTGTAACTTTCACGAGCCTAACAGTCTCATAAAACTGTTTTCATTTTCAAAAACAACTCACATTTTAATTTTTTATTTTGTCACATCGTAACATAGTAGCTACAGTGTTGTTTCCGGTCACTATCAAGAAGCATGCTAACGGCTAGCTTAGCAACATAATTTGATGGTTCTGTAACATTTTGACTAGTAAGCTCTAGTAACTCTGATGCTGGCTGTTTTGGCTTACATTTATAACATTACATAAAAGTACATCTATAGTTTTGCTTATGTGTTTTCACTTTACGTTTTATATCTTGTTGCAATGTGTTTACTTACTTGTATTTATCATTTTTGCATATTCTTCATAATCACATATTTTGTTTTAGTCCTTTGTGGTTAGTTTTAAGAACCCATTGCCGTCTCTTAAAAAATCTTCATGATGGCTTTCATTTTACTCTCAAGAATTAATTTGCACAGCCTGCTCATTTTTACGGCATCCATAATGTGCTACTGCTAAGAACTTTGGTAATTGCCGTGCCGGTTACTGCTTACTTTATGCTGTGTTAAAAAGAGGTGTTCGCCCACACTGGGAAAGGGCCTGAAGGGTAATTTTTCCTGTAAAGATCAGCTGCTGGCAGGTTTTTGTTTTTTTTTCTGTTCGAGCCAGCACAAAAGAGATAATCCACTCATACTGTGGAGACCACATCGTTGTCTCGGGCGTTGTGTCCTTGGGCAAGACACCTCACCCGTCTTGGCTGCTGGTGGTGGTCAGAGGGCCCAGTGGCCCCAGCGCATGGCTGCCTTCCACCAGTCTGCCCCAGGGCAGCTGTGGCTACAATGTAGCAGCTAACCACCATCATTCTGTGAATGTGTGAAACACTTTAGGGTCCTCTGGACTAGATAAAGTGTAATAAAACACAGAGTACCATTTATGTTTTATTATTCACTGTTTAATAAGTAGTAATTACATAGCAATGTACTACACTTATTTTGTTTGGTTGTTATGGGTCACTTATACTTATTCAAGTTCTCAGTCATCCTTAACCTTTCATTAATTTTCAAACTCAGCTCAGGGCTGCAATTTATATTCATTCTCAGTAAAATGATATTTAGTTTGTCAGTTCCTCTGGACACTAAGCAAGTCATAGATATGTGATGGGGAGAAAAACAACTTTGTTCTCTTCAACAGAATTTACCCTGAGAGAAAATTGGTTTTCAAAAATATTTTCCTAGTATCAAGGAACATCTGGGCTCTGAACAAAAGGCCATGTTCACTGGAGAGCAGCTCAGTCGTAAATGTTTTCTATCAGGCAACATAATAATAGCCCTGGTTCTCTGTGCGTGCTCTGTGCGTGATCTCAGGTGCACAATACCAAGATTTGACATCAGTAGAGGGTATAAATGTCTGCCTCTCATTCCAGGAATAGGATTTTTTTTTTTTTTTCACAGATCTGCTGTTACACTGTCTTAGAGTGATGGCTAAAAGCTTATCGTCTGTCTGTATGGTCTCTGAGGGTTTCTTTAATACTAGTTACATCCAATCCCAACATTTCCAGTCTTTCTGAAAAGCTAAACACTTGACTTGCTTTAAATTCAGACACAATGGATATTTATTACCCTTATACCTCACACACACGCCCACACACAAAAAAAACCCCTCAAGTTTTGACTGAGAGTGAGATTTTTAGCAGGGACATGGGCGCTGACAACACTGGTGCCAGGACATATCTGAATAATTCAGCAGTGATTACAGTGGATACCTTCCCTCTAATCAGTCAGAAAACCTCCCAAAATGCTCCACTGTCTGCCTCCGTCTCAGTTTTCCACACAGGAGCATAATTGGTTATTTCTACACATTGTGTCAGTTGCATCAAGTTTTTTTTTAGACAGAATTGCTCCCCACTAAACGCCAAACCTGGCCATGGGCAACTTCCTTGATTAATGCTGGCTATGACAAGGAAGTGCCTGCCTGAAACCCAACATGTTCTTAGCAAGTACCGACAAAGACATATGTGTTCCTGGGCTGTACATATTTTTGGCCTCCTTTCAGATGCTCCTTCACTTAAGTTGATTTTATTATATATAAATCTCCCTGTGCTTTAAGGCTCGGTTGCTCTTGTACTGGCATTAATTTTCCAGTTGAGAAATCACACGCACCACAATGATTTTAATTTTCTCTTTAACGTCAGACAAATTTTTTTTTTATCATTTTCTAACAGTGCGCTAAGGGAAATATTTTTTGTATCAGTTAAGTGGGTGTGACTGCATAATCTTGTTCTTGACGGCAGAGCTGACTGTAAGCTGTGTATGCTGCTGCTTTATCAGAATTGTGCTTTTCTTTTTGTTTTTCCCAGCAGCTGGGAACTAAATCCCGCTTCCATCAGTGTTAGCCTTTGATTTTACAGTGCAAACGCTGGCTCAGAAACACACAGAGGCGCCCACAAAAGCCCACGCCCCGAGCTTCAAACAGCCCACTAGTAAGCCAACAGGTGATATCACTGTCATGTTGTTCGCTGCAGCCAACGGGTAGCGCTAATATGGCTTTGTTAGGGAAATAACAACCCCGATAAATGAACGGATTCAGTTACTGTGGCACAGATTTCCAGCTCTATAATGGCGATGCAGCTGGGTTCCATGAATACAGCCCACTGGGTGCATCCAATTTGCGAAAGCTTAAATTCTCTTGAACATAAGAGCACTGCACAATAGACATAATGCGTTTATTTGTACATGCACGCTTCCTCCAGCAAACATTTAGAAACTGCTGCTAAACTGCCAGTCTCACCCACACAAACCCAGAATTGGGAGTTTTGGGATTTTTTTTTTTTTTTTTTCCATCAAGCTAAATAAGAACAGAAATTCACAATGACATTCAGGCTAATCTACACCCACTTTACCTCATTCTGCTCTGGCTGTCTAAGAAAAGCTTACATTAAATTTGCTGAAGTCTTGGTTGAAAGGACTTAATATGTGTTCTTATCTGTGCGCTGCATGCCGCAACCAGTCATTTAAAGGCTGTGATTAGATGTGAGGAAAACCAGAAAAAAAGAAAAATGAACATATGCTGTATTTTATACAGTCTATTTACTCTACGTTGCATTAATTAAAACCATGCTTAAACACTTAAAGGCTTCTGCTTTCTCCAGTCTAACTCTGGATTTATTAAGACCACTTATGCAAATTTAGTCTATTGCAATTTTCCAATTGGAATACCTGAGGCACAAACAGAGTCTCACATGCTGCAGCAGCGCTCTCAAAACAACAGATGATGGGAGAAAGCTCCAGCTGTTTCAAAGGCCAGCAGATCAGGGCCTGCCAGAAGTTTAAAAATGCAGGTGGGGCCTGTCAGCACTTGATTCATTAAGATGTAATATCGCCATTTGCAGTTTCTTTGCAGCATCTTAGACCTTTGTACTGTTGTAGTATTTGAGAGAGATTAAACACATTTTTGCAAAGCGAAACAAAGGGTCCATCACCTCAGTTTTACACCTGACAAACAACAAAAAAGCAGAATATAACTACAGATACACTCCTGAACTACAATCCTTCATGTATTTTACTGTAATTGTATGTATTAGAACAACGCAAAGTAGCACAAGGGAAGAGATTAGATGAAGAATTATGCTAAAATTAGCACCAAAAAAGAAAACCCGGAAAGGTCAGAAAGTATTTCTTTAACCCCACGAGTTCATAGTTTAAGGAACCACCTTTTGCCACTGTTACCGTCATTTGTCTCTACCAGCTTTGCACATCCACAGACTGAAATTTTGCTCATTCATCTTTGCAAAAACAGCCACAAATAACTGAAATCAGTTCAATTAATTCCAGACTTTCTAATGTTGTTATGATTCGATTTAAATCTGAAAGAAGATGAACTTATTGTACAGTGAAGTATATTAACTCAGAGTGCTGTACTAGTACAAAGATAACATATCTTTATTCCTTATTATTTTTTCATATACACTGCTTGTTTAAAGATGCCTCCATAGGCTGACTGATACTTAGTTGCTTATGGTTTAGCGAATTAACTTTTAAGAGAAGATTTTTTTTTCTTCCAACTACTCCTTATCATTCAAAACTTTTGTTTATATCAACATGTAACATTTTAAACTGCAAAAATGAATGAAATAAACAACTAAATACATTTTTGCCACCTCTGACATTTTTTCTTGCAGGCTGCTGAAGAAGAACTCTCTCATATCATGACACTGCCATGACCATGTTTTACTGTAAGGATTGTTGCGTTAGATGCACAGTGCAGGTTTTTTTTTTTTTTTTTTACTTTACTTAGCTATTTGCAACCAGGTCAAACAGTTGAAATTTTATCTTACATAACGGCAGAATGTTCTTCTACATGTTTACTGCGTCTCCTACGTGACTTGTTGAAACTGCAAACAAGACTAGTTCTTCTCAACACTCTCCTAGAAAGGTCACACTTCTGAAGTGCACAACAAATGTCCTCTAATATTATGCAACAACCCTCTGAGGCCTTCACTTAATAGCTGTATTCTTACTGAAATTAAATTGGGTGGACTTAATTAATTAGCTCACTGAGTGCAGTTAGTTGCACTAAAGTTTTATTTAGGGGCATAAAAAAGGGGGCAGAAAAGCATGTAAACAATTTTCAGGTTTTTATTTGTAAAAAGCAAGTGAAACTGAAGCATCCATTTTCTCACCATCATGCCTGCATTTTTATCATATTAAATCTCATTAAATTACATTCCATTTTGTGACTGTAGAATGACAACATGTGCAATGAGTTCACCGAATACTTTTGCAAGGCGCTGTCAGTGTTGTATAAAGTACTGAAATCTCAGAGTCAAGTAAAAGTACAAGTACCTCTCCAAAATATGACTTTGGTAAAAGTCGAAGTCACTGACTGAAATGTTACTTGAGTAAAAGTCTTAAAGTATTTGAAACTTCTTGTACTTAAGTATGGAAATTACTGTAAAAATGGATGTACTCAAGTAATGTAATGAAAAGTACAAGTAAAAAGTAAAACAAAGCAAATGCAGTTTGAATGACATTTTTTATATTTTGGTAAACTTGTCAAATACACTTAAAATAATGTACCCAACCAAGTGCAGGCAAAATTAAACCTGCTAATAGATATACCTGCAGGCATCATTTAGTTAAGAAAATTAGGTGCTTTACCTATAGCACAAGGTTAACTTAACCTGCTTTACAACTGAACCAGCTTCTTAGTATACCCTCCAGGACAGAAAATACAAAGTTTTTGTAAGCCTTAAGTTTTCCCTTCAAGTAAGGTCAGTGCTGAAAATGAGAAAAATAAATAGTACAGAAAATGCGGCCAACATGAAGAAAAAGAGCTGTTACGATTACTCTACTTCACAAATCAGTGAATCAGTCAATGCTACAGTCAGTAGGTGGTGCACACAACTGGTCATTATGCAAAAGAAAAAAAGAATTGGGAGGGAAATGCAGCTTATTGGCATCTGTAAACCTGGTTTTGAACTTGCATGCCTTTCCTATATTCGTTAAATTTAGTCTAAATTGCTATCGCTATGGCTTCTGTCCCCCCTTGAACAGAGGAGTCTAGGTAGCCTGCTACAGTCAACATTAGGCCTAAGCTAAATACACCACGTGTGGAACTGAAACAATGCCAAACAAAGTTCATTTATGGTCAAGATTTCACAATACAGTAGTGCCTAGTGACCAAGCTATAGTTACTGAAACAGGAGGATTATAACCATTTCATAAGAAGTTACCTCGATGTGTTTCTTCAAGTTGGACGGGGAGTTTTTGTAAGATAGAATTTCCATGTGGCTGCTACTGATTGCGAGACTTGCTTTGTGTTTAATGGGAGAAGCGAAACAGGTGTATCCTAATTAAAAGTAAAGAAATCAAGAAATGGCAAAAAATGTGGAATGAAGATAAGAAAGGAAGAAGATTATATGAAGTACAAAAGTCAGTTTGAATTCGAAGCATTAATGAACGAAACAGAAGAGAAGAAATAATAATTAGTAGATTAAGAGTAGGTCATACCTACTTAAATGACATGCTTTATAAAATAGGGAGGAAAAATAATGATAAATGTGAGAGATGTGGAGAGAAAGAAAATGTAGAACACATATTGATGAACTGTAAGTCAAATGAACTCGAAAGGGAAGAATTAAAGAGAATAGTTAGAAATATGGGGCATGAATGGAATCTTAAAGGTATATTAGGAAATGAAGGAAACATAACAGATATTCACAAATTAAGGAAAGCATTGTTTATTTATCTTAAGAATACAAAATTAAAAAGTAGAATTTAATAGATATGAAGTAATGCTTCTACACACTCATGTACAGTAGGTGGCGGTATGCACCTTAAAGTTGCTTGTGATCCGCCATAATAGAAAAGAAGAAGAAGAAGAAGTATCCTATTGGTGGTGATGAACAAGCCCAGGCAAGCAGGCTACGGACTTTGTTCGGTAGCCTACTTGCTACTTGCTAATCAGTAGGTGGGGTCAAAACACTTGCGTTTCTCTCTCTCGCTTTTTTGTAACGAGTAACTAAACCACACATTGAAAATGTATCGGAGTAAAAGTACGCAATTAAGTTCGGAAATATAGTGAAGTAAAAGTGAAAGTCATCAAAAATTTTCATACTCCAGGAAAGTATGAAGTACTCCAAAATATACTTAAGTAAAGTAGTGAAGTATTTTTACTTCGTTACTATACAACACTGGGCGCTGTACCCCATTGCCCCCCCCCCTGCAGGAATTGATGGTTAGAATAAGTAAAATATGGATTTCCACCAACCTGTACCAGTCCTCTGAGGTGTTCCAGCACACCCTCCACAGACAGATGCTGGAAGACATTGTTTCTCAGGTTAAGACGAGACAGCTTGACTCCAGAGAATACACCGACAGGGAGGCTCTGCAAAGCGTTGTAGTTGAGAAACAGCAACTCAAGGGACAGCATGGAGTCAAAGGTCCCGGGATCTACCACACTGATCTTGTTGTTCTCCAAGTAAAGGAACCTAAGGTCAGGAAACAGAAGCAGATATTATCAGTTTACAGCAACAAAAAAAAAGACAAATGGGCCATGCTCCTACAGCATAATAAAACGGTCAATGCTCACAGTAGCTTAGTCCTCCTTTATCCAAATCTCGACAAATACGCAGCTGATTATTCGTGTTTCAAATTCATGGCAGAAATTTGATTTAATCTCCCCCTCTGCCTCTTCACAAACCGATCAGTACCAAATTATGTCAAATTTCACACAGATGTCTGATTACCACATTGGATTTTTTGTTTTGTTTTAACTAGTAGAACTGAGTGCGATATACTTTTTGATGACTGTCAGAGATTCTGCATGTTTTTGCTTTTGAGAAACACGAAAGAAAAGAAAGGACTATCTTCTTCAACTTCACTGTGATGTATAGTACAGCCTGTCACTTAGCTGAATACAGAAAGATCTTCTTTGAGAAAATAAAGGTACAACATGAAAAAGCAGCAACTGTCATTTTGAATTATTGTGCGCACCCTTCAACTACCCCCTTTTGGCTCAATTCTAGCATTCAGTCTCAGGTACACGTCTGCTATTCGTTATCGAGCATCCAATTACCCATTACTGAAGTTCAGCTGTTCTAGTTGGACTTGTGTTTATTTGTATCCTTTAGCTAAGCCCAGAATTTGCAGAGAGGTAAATTTCCTTGTACAAAAGCATCAGTCAGGAAAGTGGTACAAAAAGCCTGCAGCAGTTTGAGAAAATACGTAACAGCAATGTTAGAAAAACATGGAATGTTTCTCCATAATTAATAAAAATACAAAACAGAAACTGATAAGGGAGGATACTAATAGACAAACTGAAGGGACAGCAGGAATTTTGGGTAAGTTCTGGTCTCCTCTGGGGCTGAATGACAAAAAAAAAAAAAAGTCCAGACTTGGCTAAACTATTCCTAATCCTACTGTTAGAACAAGTTTTCTGATGGACGACACTGCACAGCCTCACATCCAGAGTTGAATATGGTGCTGGCAGTGGCATGCTGTGGGATTACTTTTCTTCAGATGGACCCAGACTTTCGTAAAGAGTTATAAGGATTATAAAATTTTGACCGATAGCTTTTTGTTTTTATTTTCTGCACTAAGTCCAGGTATTAAAATCAATAATAGTATGGCTCCACCAGACTCAGGACTCAGTTTGACAGGAAGTCAGTGAAAAAGGCTGTGGAGAGGAGATTCCGGAAACTCCTTCAAGATAGATGTGAGATGTTTAGAAACGGCAAACAAAGAAGACTGAATGCTGAAATTACATAAAAAATATGATTCAACAACAGGTTTACTTAGAGTTTCAAAACCTGTTGTTGCAACCTTTTTATTCTATCTTTCTGCTCGGATTGATTTGTTTGTTTTTCATTGTTAGTTGTGTACGGATGTCACATTAACAGTTTAAGAAGGTTAAAATAACTTAGCATTGTTTCATATTTAAAAACAAGCAGTTTAACAAGGGTGTGTAGACTTTTTACATCCACTGTAGGTCCAGTTCATATTCCTCAGAGCGCTCTGTCACCATTTAGCATTTAACAAAGGCTAACGAGAGGTTAAGAGGAAGACATTTTCCATGTCCGCAGAGGATCTTTATTATTGATTAATAGTCAGATTAATGGCTGCAGATTTTCTTAAACCTGTCTGGAAATATAAAGACGGTGCGGCTGAAATCTAAAGCCTAGGCGACTTATCATTCTTTAGATAGAATGGCATGAATTTTGATCTGTTGTCTTCATTAATGTTTAATGCACTTACTGAAGGAAGATATGCATTATGTACAGATGAATCATCTTTGTGAGCTTAATCTGACAATTTTATACATATGCATCGCTCTGACGAGCCTTTTCCCAAACACAAAATCCTGCCATCGTCCTGACACCTCGCCGTCTTATCAACACCTCTGTATGCAAATACCAGAAAACATTAATTTTCACATTGTCACTCAGAACCAGGCTTACAACTCAACTGGAGCATTGCATCAGACAGCGTGACTAAGTAATGACAAACATGGAAGAGAATGGGAAACCTTCATTTCAATCAAACTCCAGCATAATGGTAATCAACGTTTTCAGCGTTATCCAGTGCCAGGATTATGCTGAAATTAATTCAACTTCTTTTCTTTTTTTTTTAACAAACAAATCTCTAAGTACCTTAAGCTGACATGTGGCTTCGGTTTAAAAAGAGAAAATTTGTTTGAAGTGCTCAGAGGGGAGGATGCGTGAAACGCAGAGCGATGCAAACACTCCTCACCTCAGGTTCTGGAGTCCCAGGAACATGTGGGGGCTCAACCTATCCAGCTCGTTCTCATTCAGGTGGAGGGTCCTCAGGTTCACTAGGCTGGAGAAGGCTCCCTCCTGGATGAAACTGACACGGTTGTTCCCAAAGTGAATCAGGTCAAGGCTGGAGAAGTTCCAGAAGTCGGAGCGGACGAGCTTTTGGATGAAATTCCCTCCCAGGAAGAGCTTTCGGCCATTGAGAGGCCGAGGTATGAGCTGGGACATGTTGCGGAAACTGTTCTCTTTGCAGTTGAGGGTTTGGCCCAGGTCGGCGATGTGCAGATTGCAGGTGCAACGGATGGGGCAGATGATAGGTATGGGCGGCCGTGTTTGGTAGCCCGCCACCGGGGGGTTCTGGTTGGGCATCAAGCTGCGAGCGGTGGGCGGAGTTCGGCTGGAGGATCGAGGCCTTTTAGTTGGCTTCAGCTGCTTCTCCCTCTCTTTACGCTCCGCTGAAGTGTAGGGGGACGAAGTGGAGGACGTGAGAGTGTTCTGTCGGGAGCCGTGCACCATAGACGATGGCCTTGTCGGCCTGGCTCTCCCGGGATGGGAGTTGTGTTTAGAGTTTGGGGGTAGAGGCTGGGGCTGGGATCCCGCTGATGGAGAGCCTCTATCTCCCTGGTGCTCTTTATCCGGCAGGTCAGCACACAGCTCTTTGCGGGGGATTTCCCGCAAGTCCTTTCCGTGAAGATGAAATGGGTATTCGCAGGTAACGTCCCCGACGACAGCCGTGTAGGGGATCTGACCCAGCCACTGCAGTAGCTCCACTGCCTCGCAGCTACAGTTCCAGGGATTCTCCTCCAGCTGCAGCTCCATCAGGGAGCGGCCGATGTACTGCAGCGTCCCGTCTTTTGCTAGGCTCTTCAGACGATTTCCCCGTAGGTCCAAGTGAGTCAGAGACACAGATCTGGAGCAGGAGGGGGAAGGAGAGGCAATGTAGTTAGATGAAAGGACAAACTGCAATGAAAAAAAATCTGTTTTTTTTTTTTAGTTGATGATTAGTTCATCTTCTATGACATACAGCGCTTTGCAAAAACATTCAGCCTAACCCTGAGCTTTTTCATCATTTAGTTGCATCACGATTTAAAGATCTAGTGTATTTTATTGTTATTAAATTTGAAAAACCACACAAACTGCAGTATGACCATGAGATGAAAGGGATGATACAAGGTTTGTGAGTGTGTGTTTTTAACTGTTTTTTTTGTTGTTTTTTTTGCAAATCATAATCTGATAATGGCATGCATTTGTTCTCAACCACCTTCACCTTCTGCTGTGATTACAGCTGCAAAGACCTCGGGGTATGTTTCTAACAAATTTCTTCTCATTCTTCTTTCCAACACCAGATTGAATGGAGTGAAGATCAATTTTTAGGTCTTGCCATTGATTCTCAAGTTAATTTCTGCACGGCATATTGAATTTCAGTCACCATCTCAGAAGCAATGTATGCTAGGTCACAATCACTAAGGGTTATTAGGAGATAATATTTAGCTTAGGGCCATGAGGTGAACCGCTGGCCAGGATTGCCCTGTATTTAGGCCTGTCGCAATAAGCAATACATTTATTAATCGAATGATAAATTCAAATGAGCTCAATAATTTCCATTTGCATGATTTATCATATTTCTGTTTTCTCTCTCTTTCTACCAAAAACTGGATGACAAAAGTCTTCACTCTGGGTGTTTTGGTCTCAACTAGCCCTATTTTTGAAGGACATTTTTTACAGAGACTTCATAATTCAATTTATTTGTTGCTTCTGTTGTTTTGTTTATTTATTTTGGATATTTAAACGGTTTCTCAGTTTCAGTGGTAAATGTTCATTAAAGCTTTAAGTCTATTGATTTTTGAGAATGTGTTCATGCCAATATCATTATAAAGTTGAAAGTGGTGTCAAAACAACATTATAGTTTATCGCGATAACTTCTGGAACAATTTATCGCCTAGCAACATTTGTTATTGTGATTGGCCTACCTGTATTAAGGTACCAAGTCCACCTTAGATCATTTCTGACCAGCTTTCTTGTCCCTGCTAAAGAAACGCAATCCCACAGCTTTATGCTGCCACCACCTTGCTTGACAGCAGTGGCAGGGTGATTGGGGTGATATTGCAGTGTTAGTTTCCTTATCAAACAACAATATATATATTTTGGGCTCATCTAGAGCCCTTTTTTTCATATATTTTATGTGTCCTATGAATTTCTTCTTGCCACTTTTCATTTAGGCAGAGTGAAGTTGATCCGTCCACCTGATTTGGCTAAAAATGTCTTCACGACTTTCCTCTTGACCCGCCAGCTGTGTTCCTTGGTCGTCATGCTATTTGCTCTTTAATGTTCTCTAACGACCCTCCGAGGCCTTCACATAACTCACTTGGACTCCATTGTACTTTTTAGTTGATTTCTGAAGACGTCAGTAAAAAGATCTGAATACAAATGCGCAACAAACTTTTTAGATTTTCCTTTTTAAAAATGTTGAAAACTTTCCTTCTACTTTAATTATGAACCTCTCGGTGTTGGTCTATCTATCACATAGCTTTTCCAGTACAGCACGTCAAGCGTCGTGGGTTTAACGTGACTAATTGCGAAAAAGTTCAAGGGATATGAGTGCTTTTGCGAGGCGCTGTGTGCGCGCTACAATAACTCTACCTCAGCAGAACACTGTGACTAACCGTGCCTGGCAGTGATATTTCTACAGATCAGTCCTGGCATAATTAAAAAGCTTTGGAGTAAAATAATCAGGATGTAACCTGAACAGATGAGCGGGCAGGACGGGGATCAGATTGTCATTCAATATGAGAACCCGAAGCTTGTAGAGAAACCTCAGAGCGCCACTGTCGATCCGTTTGATCACATTGTAGTCGGCCTGTGGGACAGAAAAATGCAATATGGACAAAGGTGTCAGAGCTCAAACCAAAGCTTGGCCGCTTTCTGGTTCAAAAACAAACCCTAAAACTCCTTTACCCCATTTCACCCAGAGTAGCTGCCACTCCACCACTGTTTCTGGCATGGAAACGAATTGTACTCTCGCACTGATTCATCAATAATAAAGTCAATCATGGATAATTAGGACTGATTATGTCCTCGAGCATACCTGGAGGTATTCCAGGGCCTCTAAACCAGCGAACGTGTCGTTTCTGAAGACCTCCAGCTTGTTCTCGTGGAGGTACAGGCGCTTGAGTTTGGCCAACCCGTTAAAGGCCCCCACTCGGATGTCCTGGAGTGCATTGTTGCCGAGGTTCATCGACACCGCGTTGCCAAGGTGCTGAAACCCGTTGCTATAGAGACGTCTGAAAGAGTTCCTCTGGAGGTTGAGTTTGAAAGGGCGGATCCATGACTGTGACACCTGGATGATTAATTACAGCTCTGATTACTTAATTTATTAATTAGGGGACGTGAACAATAAGAACGAGCCAGGAGCAGATATATTAGCATTGGAGATTCGGCTTTTTAACGAGATGACATCGTCGCAAAGGCCGTGATGAATGAGGAGGTGAGGAGGTTTACCTGGCTGGCGTTGGTGAAGCCCCGCCCGTCGCAGTGCACGTGCAGCACACCCTCTTTGACCTCGCACGTGCACGGCTCGAAGCACGGCTCGTCCACTTCCTCCTCCGAGTTGTCCACCAGAGGGGTGTGTGTGGAGGTGGGTGTGGGGGTGGGACCGTGCGACGCCTGGGACAGGCGCGCACACCCCAGGGCCACCACCAGAGTGACCCACTGCATCCTGCTGCTTCTCCCCTTTCAACTCAGCAGCCTGGGGCTACGGCGCGGCATCGGGCCTTTATCTCACTGCCAGGCGAGGAGAAGACGCATACGTTCAAACGCACAAACACACACACACACACACCGGATCCGTGAGGACAAACAGACAGGGCAGGAGAAGGAGAAGTCATTTCAGCATGAATCAGATTGGTGATACATCATAAGCATATTCAAGCAGCCTGGAAATAAATGTTAAATCACAGACTGTTGAGCCATGGGGAAAGCATTTCATTATACGGAAATAATGATGTATAGGCCAGCTGGAGGCAATAGTTCGCCATGATATGAGTCAAAAAACCATGACAAACATACGGTGCCGTGCAAAAATATTCACACTCCGTGAACATTTCTATACCTTCTCCCATTCCAACCATAAAATTCAGATTTCATGTGAGACACCTATGCAAAATACTCCATAATTGTGAAATGGAAGAACACTAATTCATGGTTTCCAAAATATTTTACACATACCCATCTAAAATACCTCTAGCATGCATAATGAGTACCCGGGAAGCAGGGAAGCAATATTTTCTAACACTGCTGTTCTGCCGCTGGCTGTGTCAACACAGCTAAGCAGGTAGATAACGCCTCGGCAAAATGACAAGTTGCCATCATAACCGACAGAATAAAGCTGAAACACATCAGTCCACATGCACTGTAAAACATTCATCTTGTGTATTTTATCACTAAATGAAGATGCAATGACAAATGCGCCATAAAAGACAGATGGCTATAATTCTCTCCCCCAAAAAAAGCTAAACAAACAAAAACATGCTGGATAATAAATGCAATCGAAACATTTTCATTACCCCACAACAGCAGAACGTTCAAAAACTGAATACAATCTCTGTATGGCTTTACCAAACCCTATGTAGTAGCACCTGTACTCAGCATGTTTGCTGTAAAAATAGGTAAATAATGAATTACTCAAAAGGTAGAATGTCTCATAGAAATGAGTTCAAAACAAGTAATTCAAATGCAATGATTTCAATGAAGCAACTGTAGTGTCTACAGCTTATATAAATGATATGTATATTAGAGGTAAAAAGAAAAGAAAAGAAAATGGATGTGCAATAGGCTTTCAGGAGACATATTCCATCACCATAACATAACACAATAAATCGTGAGGTCCACTTTAGACAAGTTGCTGTCCGTCCAAGGTTAAGCATTGTTCTTGCTATAGCATACGCATCCTGATAATCCCTAATTATACACAAGAATACATATCAAGCTAAGGATGGGCTGTTGGTGTGTACAGCAGTAATTCTTTAGTCTCTAATACAGTAGCAAAGGTCAAAAGCTTCCTGATTTGGCCTTTCACTTTCTGTCGCTGAACACGAACTATGAAGCACATAAAAAATAAACAAATTTTAAAAAATCGGTTCCTTCTGCTGGTGAATTGTACATGCCAGAACAACCGCCTGGCACGTTCAGACTCAAATACTAAATGCTTGCTTGCTTCTCTGCGCAAAAATGCTGCAGCTAGAGTCCAGTCAGAGTGCAAAGAGGAAAAATAGTCATCTTCAAATCTTGCCTCAGATTATTTTTCTTGGTTTTAGAGCTAGACTTTGTCTTAGTAATTCCAACACAGGGATAAGCTTTGAGCTAAACTATTCCGTAACATCTTGGATGTATTTTTCATGCCCTTCACTTAAATCTGCCTGCATGGTTACCTTCAGAACTGCCCTTTATTTACCTGCTTCTGTCTGTAAGCCAAACCCCCACCATGATGCACCATGACCACTACGCTTCATCTCTGAGGTTTTCACAGAACAGCTATATTTATGCTTTCATTAAAATACACTGTTTACTAATTTGGAGACTCCCAGAGGCACTGGCTTTAATTTAGAGGCATGTCATAAAAAAGCAGTGTCTTCAGTCAGAGGCTTCCTCAAATTTGTTGTAACACAGACTGCTGCAGGAGATCTCTCCTGTTCACGGCCATCTCTATCCACTGTAACTCATTGAAGAATCTTGAATTAATCCATTGATTTCCCTTTGGGATCAATAAAGTATTTTTTGAATTGAATCAGAGTAAAGGGGACCAAATACAAATGCTCACCATGTTGTATTTTTCTTACACTCCACAGTAACGTGCTAGTTTGTGTGGGTCTAAAACATGTAGACACCACAAAACATGTACATTTTGTGGTAGTAACGCGGCAAAGTGTGGAAACACTTTGAGCAGTGTAAATATTTTTGCAAGTTAAGCTGAATCCAGCGCTAGAAAACAATGCTTTATATATAAAGTGGGGCAAACGCTTCGTGAAGGGAAGCTGAACAGTCTCTTAGCTGAGGCAGCAAACGCTTTTATATTGCAAATTCAAATACTCACATTGTAAATGCAAAACAAAGACATAAACACGTGGGCCAGCTCACCTGTGAATCACATTTCACCGCGTTCAGAGTGGCTTTTCGGACAAGTAGGGGACGAAAAAATAAATAAATAACAGCTGGGATGAATATATTCATCTGTATTCTCAAATGGCCGGCAAAGCTGAAATGTCACGCGTGTGTTGTTTTAATGTATGCGATATGAATATGAGTAAATGCAAATCAGATTCATAATGCCTCTGTCTAATGAACTGCTCCATTTAATGGGATGAATGGCAATCAGGGAACACAGAGGGGGGGGGTGGAGTGGGGGGCGGGAGGGCGAGGCGCAACCTACCCGAGATTATCAATCAGCAAAAATATGTTGGGTTATCAACAGCCATCAAGGCCTGTCACAGTCATTATTGTGATAATGACAGTGGAGCTGAAGCACCGCTGCAAATCAAAACTCTTGAAAAAAAAAATGTTTTGTTTTTTTTCAAAAGCGAGTCAATGTAGAGGCGACATGACAGGCAGGAGCACGAGCTGATGCTGATAGCGCTGCTGATGTAATAAGAGCAGGATTACCACACATCTTTCATGTCCAAATTCTGCACTGTTTTGGCCAGACTCAGAGCAGCAGAGCTCTCAGATCATTTCCGAAGGAATAAATTAAATTCTACCGAATTTGGTTTATTTACATTGTGCCAACTGACAACAAAGGTCGTCTTGAGGCGTTTTACAAAAAATAAATAAATTGCAATCGATCACCATGTGGATGGATGGACTGAATCAACGTTCAAATTTAATGCTCTATTTTCTTATTGTATCTATATCCACACCTTGAAAACACTCCCAGACCCTCCCAGTCTGCATGGGATCACTGTGAGGAGGGAAAACGAACAATTTTGCAGAAGTTAGAGAGAAAGCAACAACAAAACAAAGATGGAAAACAGCTGAGAACGCAGAGTCTTGCACTGGAATATTTCCTCTCAAGCCTTAATGAGATCTAAATTGGATAAAGCATCTCGATCTGCTCACATAGTGTTGAACACTGGCACTCGGAATGCAATAATGATCATGATGGTATGGTAGCTGTAATCATCCAGCAATAATCTGGCATCGGCGGGTTAGAAAAGAAGGCAGCAGTGAAAACATCACCGCCTGGGAGAGGAAGAGCAATCACAGAGGTGATTATAACAGGAGGGGGGGAGAGAGGAGGAGAGAGATTGAAGGGATGAGTGAAAACCAGAGGAGGAGGAGGAGGCAAGATGGGAGGAAAAAGGTGAAGGAATGGAGAATTAGAGGAAGACCAGACAGATAAGGGGGGAGAGTAATGGGTTGTAGAGTGGGTGCAAAAGGAGGAGGAAGGGAGTGGGATTGCATAAGCAGCAAGAAGTCAGTCAAGTCTGCCACTCAGGATGAGAGCCTCACAGTGAAACAGCTGAAATCTGATATTGATTACATCAAAGCCCTCCTCCTGCTCTGCACACAATGTACGCCCGCCTTCGGAGAGAAGCGGCTCCCGAGCCAAGTTTCTCACATGCGCGCGTTAGCGTGCGCCGAGAAACAATGCGAGAAAGGTCAAACCATATCCAAAAAGTATGCTTTTAAAGCCTGCCAGGGAACAGAAACAGGTGGCGGATGCACGTGTGGATGGATGGTAGGCTGGAGGGTAGGGGGGTGAGCTTTCGTAACGCTGCAAGACGCTGCCGGACGGCCTCGGGAAGGAGGAAGCTCACCAATCTGGGCTAATGTGCTCACTGACAAACTGGAACAAGACACAATAGAGTCCCAGTCATCTTCTTTTGTTTTAAATTAGTATCCGAAGGGCGTGCACTGTTTATCTCTGAGCAAAAACAACAACAACAAACAAAAAGCCCCTCCCCCTATTTGAAGAAGATCAATACTCAGTCCAGAGAGACCAGTGGGATCCCTTCTGTTAGACTCTGCCTTGATGGGAAGCAACACAGTCAACACTCAAGCCTCCTTCTCAGATCAGCCAAGTGAAGTAGTCGGCAGTCAGAATAGCTCTGCATCATTATGGGAGCAGGAAAGGACTCTGGCTGAATGTGATTGTGCATATGTCTCTTGCTGCTTTATTTATAAGACAGGCCTGGCACAGGTGTGGCTTTCCTCCTTGTCTCTCTTGAGTTTTTTCTTTCCTCTTCCCTCCACCCCCTGCACCCTCTGTGCACACACACAGAGACGCAAACGCGCACACACACGCACACAAACAGACACACACACTGACGCAAGCCAGCCAGAGATGACGGTCACTGCTTCTCCTTCCCCATATTATTCATGTCACATATTTCCACTGTCTGCCTCTGTGTCCTCTCTGGCGGTCAGAAAACACACTCACTGTTTTTCTTTTTTTTCTTCTTCTTCTTCTTCTTACATAGGGTCCCTGCTCCCAGCAAAGCACAGACCCTGCACTATATCAGGCGAGCAGCATCACACATCAAATGCATGAGGGGCTATAACTCACAGCCACTCCAATTTAGACAGTAGTTAGTTAGAATAAAGCGTGAGCAGTCCATTCACTACAACACATACACAAATAAAGAGCATATTAAAAGCATTTACCAGGCTAGGTATGGAAATCCTTGGCAGAGTAACGCAATCCAGTTGAATTCTTCATTGTCTGCCTCTCTTTCCCCCCCCAACACACACACTAGATCCACGCAGCGTCGCTCGGCTCAGTTCGGATGCAGGTAATACTCACTCAGTCCGCCGGCAGAGAAAAAAAAAACAAAAAAAGCAACGAGGAAGCGACCGAAGGAACACTTTAGTGGCTGACTGTCGACATGTCGTTCACGTCCAGCCGCACTCTTCTCCCTCTCTCCTCTCCTGTAGCGGCCGAGGCGGATGAGGAGGATGAGGGAGGGTTGGGGGGTGGCGGTGGAGGGCGGTGCGGGGTGGGGGGGGACGTGATAAGACTGCAATGAGGTAGAGGATGAAAACCGAGCGAAGGAGCGAGGGAGAGGGAGAGAGAAAGAAAAAGAGAGAGAGGGAGAGAGAGAGAGGAGGAGGAGGACTTTAAATGAATAAATAAATAACTCGTTTGGCTTTAGGATGCAGAGCCCGCTTCTCCACGGAGCAGCCCGTGGGAGCTGCGGCAGTGCGCGAGCGAGCGAGTGAGTGGACCCGGCGGTCGCTCGTGCGCTGCGCGGAGTTGGAGGCTGCGTAACGATGGAGAAGCCTCTCTTCATCTCTAACACAACTGGGTAATTCACAGAGGAGAGGAGAAAGAGAGAGAGAGACGCGGAACGGAATTAATCATGCAATATAAGGCGGCGCGCAAAGTGGCCCTGTTTTTAGTTCATAAACAGATTACAGAGGAGACATCAGAGTCACACAGCCAGTGGGGCCCTTATAAACTTCCCCCTCACGTTAATCGAGTGAGCGGCGGGCTAAAAAAAAAAAAAAAAAAACGTTTCCGCTATAGCGACGATAATTTATAATCTCATTAGTTTATTCATTTCTCCTCTTGCCCTTAAGCACCTATACGGATTTCGCTTTAAAAAGGGAAAGAAATAACGGTGTGCGTTACCATGGTGATGTGGTGCCAGCTGTCTTTGGCTGCGGAGGAGACTGTGATGACTTTTGAAGAGGAACGAGTGTTTTTACACTACAGCGAGGCCCGACAGTCTGCGCGAACTTCCCCCAAAACGAAGAAGAAGAGACAGCAACAGATGCAGCGCCTACGATGAATTTGTTTGGGGACTAAACGGAATTTGATCTTGGGGCCCCCGGCCCAGCAAGCTATGTACAACCACTCAACACTGATCTACTGGAAATTCATTTGTGTCACTAATGTTTCATTGTTTTTCGGATTAAACTGAGGTATCTGAACGAATTCGAATATTATTGTAAAATTAAGTTATTTCAATCATTTAGTCCAAAAAGCGAAACTGATATAGATCCATTACACACAGTGATATTTTTTTGTTCATTTTTATGATTATGGATTGAAACTAAAAGAAGGAAAAAAAAACGTTTTTCAGGAAATGAAACGTTACATAAGGTAAATAAATATTATTTTAAGGCTATGCGATTAAATGGGACTTGATAGTTTTCCAGTTGGTAGAGATTGATACAAAAAGTCACCAGTTGCTAATGCAGCAGACTCTTTACATTTTGCTGTGTCAAAGAGTATTTGGAAAGTTAAGCGGAAGGAAAATATGTCATAGAAAAAGCAATAGAAAGAAAGCTGAACTCCGGAAATGGCATTTGTTGGTGGCAAGAAGACAGCAAAAAAGATTTCAGTTTGCCGCTTACCATTTAGGGTAAGGTGCTCTGATCAGATTAACCTTAAGCTTAACTTTTTACATGTTACAGGAATCTGTATATCACCCTGAACACTTTACTTTTTTTCAGCAGAAATAGGGATTTGGATCATACTTGATGGGGAGAGGAATGGAGCCAAATACAGGTAAATCCTGGGAGAAAATTTGCAAAATACTTAAGACTATGGCCGGGGTTTTACTTTTAAGAAACACTGAGTTAGACTCAGTCAAAGTCCAGACCTAAAACTAAGAATCTTGGTCAAAGTATGGAAATTTTAGATTTTTGTTTCTCAAAAGGAAGTAAAAGTACATAAGTACAAATGTAATGTTATAGCATCTTTCACAGAAATATAGATCACAAAGGGCTTCTCAAAGGCAAGACCATTTTCAAACAGGTAAACATCAACAACAACAACAAAAAAACAGAAAATTAAAATAAATCCCAGTGTAATAATTATTACACTTTGCTATATGCAGTTCTGTGTGTTGGTGTATCACATGACATTTTGCTAACAAGAAGTGATGTTTGTGTTTGCAACCAAATGAGTGCTGGTTGTCTCAGACAATAAATCACATTCTGTGATTTATTAACGGCAATTGTAAAGAAGTACCCAACTTCTAAACGTCAAAAACCAATCTTGTTTTCATTTGTATGAGTGTTCCTCAACAAAAAAAACACAAACAAAAAAAT